>NC_056726.1:1375194856-1375309856 GCF_019279795.1 Protopterus annectens | reverse complement strand
AGTTGAAAGCCTTGGCAAGATCTGGATAGGCTGTGTGAACCACCTTACCCTCATCTATGGCTTTGTGACCACTTCAAAGAAGTCCATCAGGTTTAGGAGACATGATCTGCCTTTTACAAACCCAAACTGGGTGGGGTCCTGAGTTTGGAGATTGCCAATGTCACTGTTTATAAGTTCCATGATGATATGTTCCACAGCCTTGCAGACGAGGCTCGTCAGGCTAATGGGGCAGTAGTTTCCTCCTTGGTGGCTCCCCTTTGTGGAGTGGGATAACTGTTGCTGTGCACCATTCAGTGGGCACATAGCCTGAGGTGAGGCTATGATTGAAAATGGTACATAGGTGGGGTGTGCCAGTTCATTCTGTAGTTCATGTAGAACGCAGCCTAGGATGTTGTCAGGTCCCATGAATGCTGTGTTCTTGGCTTTGGAGAGTGTGCTTTTTACCTGTGCAGCCGTGATTACAGGAACTTTACATTCTTCTGGAACAGAGATGGGCCCTTTAGGGGATGAGAGGAGGGTAAAGTTAGCACTGAACCTATCTGCCAGGATGATGGCAATATCAGTTTGTTCTGTATGTTTAGTGCCATTGTGCTGTAACTCAGAGCAGATCTGAGTGTTGCCATTGAGAGTCTTGACATAGCTATAGAATGCTTTGTGGTTGTCTTTAGAGTCAGTGGCAATTTTGTTTTTGTAACTAGCTTTGGAAGATTTTATGAGGGATCTCAGTTTCTTACTGAGGCTGACCAGGGAGTTCTGCCAATCATGGGATTTTACTCTTTTTTGCAACAGTTTCTTTCTTCTGTTGTAGAGTTTGTTTATGGCAGGGGACCACCAGATTGGCTTCCTTTCTTTGGAGGATATTATCTTGGTTCTGTTAGGGATTGCACAATCCATGCACTCGTATAAGTGCTTATAAAGTGCATTTGTGTAGGATTCAGCAGTCATACCTTTATTGTCCATCAGCATGGTTGTCATGAAGTTTGCCACTTCTGTCTTAAGAAGCATGAAGATGGCTTTGGAGAACTTTTTTACGGTGGTTTCCCTAATGGGGGTGGTGGAGGGATGTGGATGTCTAGGGTGATTAGCTTGTGGTCGGATCTGACCAATGAGGAATTGACCTCTGGTGTGAAGTACCAGTTGCCCATGTTGGTAATAACCAGCTGTAGGATATTGCTGCCCCTGGTAGGAGTGTGGATAAGTTGATCCAAGGCATTGGAATTTATGAATTCCAGAAAACGTTGAGCACAAGAATTGGTATATGAGTAGTTTTCACAGTTAATGGTGGGGTAGTTGAAATCACCCATTATTAGGGTGATAAGTTGTACTCTAATATTTTCCAGTGTATCAAGACATGAGGAGTGGGAATCCTGGGGCATGGTGTGGGATCTATAGCAAGCTACAATTTGGTTTGCTTTCTTGCCCAGAGTTAGTTGCACTTGGATAATTTTGGATACATTATGCTGAGCAACTTGCATGGAGGTGCGGATATCCTTAATGAATATGGACACGCCTACGCCTTTAGTGTTTTGGTCCAGGTTAGGTGGTCGAAAGGTGTGGTATGAATTATAGTCTGGTAATGCAGGGGTACTCTCTGGAGCCTTGACCCAGGTCTCTGTCACTGCACAGATGTCAATGTTCTCCATTTTAAGGAGTGCCTCGAGTGAGCGCATTTTGAGGTTTAGACTTCTAGCACTGAGTAGCAATACCCTCAGATTCTGCTTGCTTGTACCTGTTAAGGTGGTGAATTTGTCATTTGAACCTTGCCTAATAAAGGCACTATAGGTGTGGCTAGAGCCTTAGCCAGTATCCAGAATCCCAGGGGCGACAGGTGCAGGCCATCTCTGGTAAAGCATCGTCGTTTGTCGATCATGTCATCCCAGGCTGACAGATACTGGATCCCCTTAGAATGACACCATAAGCTTAGCCAATTGTTGAAGTCAATCATTTTGTCCTTGTACTGTGGTATCATTCTGGGTGATGGCAGGATGCTACTCAGGGCTAGAGTCATACCTGCCTGGGCTACAAGATTGGACAGCTCCTCCATGTCCCTTTTCATGTAGTCCAGGGAGGTATGTCTCAGGTCATTCACACCAACATGGACAATGACAGAGTCATATTTGTACTTGTTGTGGAGTGACCTGAGTGCATGCGTTATGTGGCGGATCCTGGCACCCGACAGGCAGCTGACAGTAACTTTCTCCTTGTTTAGCCTGGTGAGTGGAACATCAGTGTGCCTGACTATAGAGTCACCTATGACTAGAGTGTTGGGTACATTATTATGCCTTATGGGCTGTGGTTGAGTGGCACACTGATTTTGTGGGCTATGTGTTATTTGGTTTGTGTTGGGGGCTGGAGGTTGCTTGTGGTTCTGCTTTGGAGGTCCCTGTTTGTTTGGGCAGGTTTTTACTGAGAGCATCCATGAATGTAGGTGTGTGTTTTGTGTTTCTATGTGTGTATTTTGGTGGTGTAGGTTTTGAGGGACTATGTGATGAGTGTGGTGTGGTGCAAGTGTTTACTTTCTCCTCTTGACTGTCTAGTCCAGTCTTGGGAGAAGAGAGTTTTGCTTCCAGTTTGGCTACATAAGTGCATCTGTCACAGGTTGTAGTGTTGGGTTGTAGGAGGACAGGGTTGTCTGTGTACATGAGACAATTGCTGCATTGCCCCAAGATGCCCAGATTCATCAGGTAGACAAGAAAAAACACTGGGAGCTGACCCTTAGAGATGCCTGGATAGGTGCTTAATTGTTAAGTACAAGAAACTGTTTTCCTCTAGACAAGTGAGGAAAGTTGAGTGCTGTAGTAATTTGTAGCTTATTTAGTGCTTACAACGAGTTCTGAACAAGTGCTGAGCTCAAAGAAACAGACTTGAGTGCTGAAACTAAAAAAACTGGCTAGTTCTAATAAACAAAATTAAGCTAGAAGGCTCCCTCCAACACAGAAAGGTTTGGGGGCTCAGAAGCCCACAAACAGTCCTGGACACAGCAAATCTGTATCCAGACTAGACTACCCACAGGAAAGGCAGGAAACAAGCTTAGAAATTTATATATATATATATATATATATATATATATATATATATATATATATATATATATATAGATAGATAGATACTATACTTAATGTAGTCTTTAGTGCATGACCATGACTTCTTATTCTTTCTGTTCTTTCTTTTTTCTTCTTTCTAAGTGGGGCATGATAACATTTCTTGCTTTTAAAAACTAAGATCTTGTCAGTGCTGTTGTATGATGCATAACATTAATTACTGCTATTCCTACTGTATATATGTATATAGACAGATAGATATATAGATATATGTACATATTTATATACAGACATGAATCTAATGTGAATAAAGTCAACATGAAAATAGTCAACAACAAAAAAAATGTAAAGCACACAATATCAACAAAATCAATATTAGAGCAGTGAAGGGGACGTAACCTTCCCAACTATAGTGCTACCTTGGAGTTGGTATATTTTATTAACTGGTGTAAGGGTGTTGCTTATGGGTCAACGACAATGGTTTTTGATGTGTTTGTTTTCTCCCAACCATTTTGGTTTAGCTCTTTTTTTTGTTGACTATTTTCATGTTAACTTTATTCACAGCAATTTAATGTATATATATATATATATACATATATATATATATATATATATATATATATATATATATGTGTGTGTGTGTGTGTGTGTGTGTGTGCGTGTGTGTGCGTGTGTGTGTGTATGTGTGTGTGTGTGTGTGTGTGTGTGTGTGTGTGTGTGTGTGTGTGTGTGTCTGTGTGTGTGTAGAGAGATGATTTACCTTCAGTTGGCCAATTAAAACATACCTATATATCATTTCGACAACCTGGTATGTATGCACCGAAGAAGAACCTTGGTGCATGCAACTTTTGATCACACAATCCTGGGGGAAAGGAAATATTACTATACCCGGGGATTGTCGATCTCGCACACCTGTCAACCATCTGTATAATCTCCCAAACATGGTCAATTAAACAGATGCTGACCGAACTCCATGTTGACCTAACCATACCATACATGGGAGAGAGAGAGAGAGAGAGTGTGAGAGTGAGAGAGAGAGAGAGAGAGAGAGCGCTATATTCTGTACTCCAAACATCAAAAGCTTCAATCTATCACAGTAGACCTTAATGGCTAAGCTACACTGCAAATTTTATTTTATTCTTGTTCTAATTAAGTAATAATAATAATGAATTAAGTAATGATATTAAATTCCACTATGACAGGAAATGTATATACATATTACATTTCATGGTTTTGGCCTATGTTTCTTGATGTATTGCTTGCACCATCATTTGTTCCATTATTATTTTATTTTTCACACATAAAAACACAAAGACATACTCGGAGGCTCTAATAAAAAACTTACCAAAACAACAGAGGCTCCCAAAGCAGACACCCAAAAATCCACCACCTCAAAACAAAACACATGCAACACATACTACAATAAATCAGTGTGTCAACCAATCACAGCCCTTAAGGCCAAACACCTTGCCTGATACACTAGTAATAGGTGACTCTATAGTCAGACACACTGATGTCCCGCTGACCAGGCTGAACAAGGAGAAGGTGACTTGTGAGCTGCCTATCGGGAGCTAGGATCCGCCACATAACACACGCACTCAAGTCACTCCAAAGCAAGTACAAATATGACTCTGTCATTGTCCATGCTGGTGTGAATGACTTGAGTCGTACCTCCCTGGACTACATGAAAAGAGACATAGAGGAGCTCTCCGATTATGTAGCCCAGGCTGGTATGACCCTGACCCTGAGCAGCATCTTGTCCTCACCAAGAATGATACCACAATACAAAGACAAGATGATCAGCTTTAACAATTGGCTCAAGTACTGGTGTCATTCTAAGGGGATCCAATGTCTGTCTGCCTGGGATGACATGTTGGACAAGCCACGCTGCTTCGCAAGGGATGGCTTACACCTGTCACCACTGGGCTTCCGGATATTGGCTAAGGCTCTTGCCACCCCCATAGTGCCTTTTTTAGGCAAGGCTCAAAAGACAAACCCACCTCCTTAGAAAACAATAATGGAAAAAAAACAAGGGTAATGCTGCTCAACGCCAGAAGTCTAAATCTCAAGATGCAGGCACTTGATGCACTCCTCAGCATGGAGAACATCAACGTCTGTGCAGTAACTGAAACCTGGTTCAAGGCTCCTGAGAACACCCCAGCATTACCAGGCTATACCTCCTATCATGCTTTTTGGCCCCAAAACCCGGGCTGAACCACAAAGGGAGGGGGAGTGTCCATATTCATCAAGGACACCCACACCTTCAGGTTAGTAGCAACACATGAAGCATCAGAGACCATACAGGTGCAACTAACCATAGGCAAAACTGCTATACAACTGGTAGCATGTTACAGACCACCCTCCCAATCTCAAGAACTCCACTCAGCCTTCCTGAAGACATTGGAGGATATGAATGTATCACAAAATACCATCATACTGGGAGACTTCAACTACCCAAACATAGATTGGGTACATTATTCTAGCCCTTATACCCTAGCACAAAGGTTCCTGGAATTCATAAATTCAAATGCACTGGAACAATTAGTCACCTCTCCCACTAGGGGAGATAATATACTAGACCTGATCATCACAAACTTGGGGACAAAATGCTCCACACCGGAAGTATACCCCTCACTAGTGAGATTTGACCACAAACTAATCACCCTGGATATACATATCCCACCTCCACCCCCAGCACAAAAGACCACAGTGAAAAACTTCTCAAAAGCAGACTTCACTCTTCTTAAGACTGAGATGGTATCCTTAAAGCCCCCTGTGCCAGTGGATACCACATCCCACAATGCCGAATCCTTCACAAATGCTTTCTATGGACATCTCCAAGAATGCATGGATCATGCAATCCCAAACAAATCCAAGTCCCTCTCCACCAAAGGTAAGCGTCCTGTCTGGTGGACCTCAGCCATAAACAAATTGTATAACAAAAGAAGGAAGCTACTGCACGTCAGAGCAAAATCCCATGAAGGGAAGACATCTCTGATCAACATTAGCAGAAAACTATGTTCTCTCATAAAAACATCCAAGGTCAACTTTGAGAGAAAAATCCCTAAGGACACTAAAGATAACCACAAAGCCTTCTTCAGCTATGTTAGAAACCTGGGCGGAAACCCTCAGATATGCTCAGAGTTGGTTCGCAACAATAAAAATACACTGAACCCACAGATATTGCCAACATTCTGGCTGACAGGTTCAGTGCAAATTTCTCCCTTCCTTCACCCCCAAAAGAAGAAATACTTATCCCAGCTAAATGTAATCTCCCTGTCATCTCAGATGTCCAAGTGAGAACCGCCCTAAACAAAGCAAAAAACACAGCATCAATGGGACCTGACGGTATCCCAGGTTGCGTGTTACGTGAACTCCAAGAGGAGCTAAACCCACACATAAAAATGCTATTTAACCTTAGCCTTACTTTGGGATATGTACCTGAACACTGGCGTACAGCAACAGTGGTCCCACTCCACAAGGGGGGGTGCCTCTACAGACCCTGGAAACTGCCGCCCCATAAGCTTAACCAGCCTGGTCTGCAAAGCTATGGAAAGAATCATTATGGAACTCATAAACAGAGACATAGGGGACCTACAGACACTTGACCTCACCCAGTTCGGCTTTGTAAAGGGCAGATCCTGCCTTTTAAACCAGGTTGACTTTTTCGAAACAGTCACTAGAGCCATTGACGAGGGCAAAGCAGTCCATACAGCATACCTGGACTTGGCTAAGGGCTTCGACACAATTCCCCACTCAGGCATCATAGATAAGCTCAACAGCTTAAATGTAAACCCTTATGTCACTAGATGGGTTGCAAACTGGCTAAAGGACAGAACCCATAAAGTTAAAATCGCCGGAGCAATGTCAGACTCAAAGCCAGTCACAAGTGGTGTCCCACAGGGATCTGTCCTGGGACCCCTCTTGTTTGGCATTTATTTCTCAGATGTTAAAACAAACATGGGAGGGCTGTGGCTGACAAAATTCGCAGATGACTGCAAACTAGGTGCCATAGTCGATACACCAGCAGACACACACATCCTACAAAAAGGCCTCACAGAAATGGACAACTGGTGCCGGAGTCACGGCCTTAAACTAAATGCCAAAACATGTATAGTCATCCCCTTTGGGAAAAACAAAGTACCCACAAATTATCACATAGACAGCAACCCACTGAGTACTGAAAAAGTAATCAGAGACCTAGGGACCCAAGTCGACAGCGACCTCTCATTTGATACCCACGTTGCCAAAGTGGTTAGAAAAACATTCTACCTTGCACACCTCATCATGAAGGGATTCACATCCAGATCCAAGGATGTCATTGTACTCCTATATTCCTCCCTCATCAGACCCATGATTGAGTACAATGCCCCATTTGGTATGTACCTCACCCGGCATTTGCAACAGCTGGAGAGAACACAAAAGTACCTCACCAAGAGGATCAAGGGTCTCCAACATATGTCTTATTCTGCCAGACTAAAGAAACTTCAGCTCTATTCAGTATCATACCACCTGCTCAGAGGTGATCTCTGCCTGACGTACAAGGCCATGTCCAATCAGGATCTGATGGACATGCTCCACCTCAAAAAATCCAAGTCCATCAGGACCACAAGAGCTAAAGACTTAAACCTCGGCACAAGTATGAATAGGACATGCTGGAGGGATAGATTCATAACCCAGAGGCTTCCCATGCTTTGGAACAAGATCCCAGTTCATATTAGGCAGAGCCCCTCACTGACTCTCTTCAAGAGAAATCTTGATGAGTGGATGGGAGATCGTAAGTTTACCCCAGGAGTCACATCTGTGTCACTGCTAGACAGGGGCACAGTAAACTAATTCTATTATATAAGGGGACCTTCATTGTGTCACTACTAGACACAGTATTCTAAATTTATTCTGTACATGTTTGTACCATTTCATGGGGTGACAAATGCCACATCACTATGGCTAGGCTTACAAATGCCCCAGGGCAGATAGCCTAGTACTATACTATGAAACTATGAAACTATGAAATTCTATCTTGACTTCTTTATACAAGTCCTCTAATGTTTTAATATCTTACCTTTAAAAGCTTTAAGTTATTAATGTCCCACACTTGTAATAGCAGGTTATTTTGGATTAGATGACATCCGCAAAACAAACAGCACCAGAACCACTAGATCCAAGCATTTATATTTTGCTTGCAACATAAGTAGGACATGTTGGCAGGGCAGATATGTGTCTTGGATGATCCCCATGCTCTGTAGCAGGCTCCCCATCCATGTGAAGCACAGCCCATCCCTAACCATATCTAAGCATAATCTTGAACAATGGATGGGTAATCGGAAATTCACTCCAGGTCTAGCACCCATGTCTCTGATAGACAGAGGCCGACAGTAACTATGCCCAACCCCCTTCTAATAAAAACCCATGATACATAGGGACACAATTTGGTTGGGTCACATGCCTTCATAGGTTCATAGGTTGGTACTAGGCTATCAGCCCTAGGGCCTATACAAGCCTAGCCATAACAATTCCCTGGCTATTTCTTCCCACATTATTTACTTTCCTGGACCCCTGTCTAGCAGGGTGACTGACGTGATCCCTGGGGTGAATTTCCTTTCTCCCATCCAAACGTCAAGGTTCCTCTTGAAGAGGTCCAAAGAGACACTCTGCTTGACATGTATGGGCAATCTATTCCAGAGTCTGGGGAGCCTCTGGGTCAGGAACCTATCCCTCCAGCATGTTTTGTTTATTGTGATGACAAGGTTTAGATCCCTGGATCGTGTAGCTCTGAGGGATTGGGATTTCTTTAAGTGTAGCATGTCCAACAGCTCTGGGTTTGACATGGCCTTGTATGTTAAGCAGAGATCGCCTCTGAGTAGATGATACGCGACAGAGTATAGCTGGAGTTTTTTAAGGCGGTCAGCGTAGGGCATCTGCTTTAGGCCTGTGATTCTTTTAGTGTGGTATTTCTGAGGCCTTTCCAGTTGTTGCAGATGTCTTGAGAGGTACATACCAAATGGAGCGTTGTATTCTATAATGGGTCTAATGAGGGATGAGTACAGTGGGACAATGACCTCCTTTTTTCTGGATGAAAAGCCCTTCCTGATGAGGTGTGCCACATAAAAGGATTTCCTGACTGTTGTGGCGATGTGGTTATCGAAGGTGAGACCACTGTCCACCTGTGTCCCTAAGTCTCTTATCACACTTTCTGTGTTTAGTGTACTGCCACCTATATGGTAATTCATGGATACATGTTTTTTCCCAAAGGAGATAACAATACATTTCTTGGCATTGAGCTTGAGCCCATGGCTCTGGCACCAAGCATCTGTTTCTGTAAGGCCCTTTTGTAGAGTATCCACATCATTTGGGGATTCAATAATGGCTCCCAGTTTGCAGTCATCTGCAAACTTTGTTAGCCAGAGTCCCTTAGTGTTGACCTGTACTTCAGAGAAGTAGATGCCAAACAAGAGCGGCCCCAGGACTGAACCCTGAGGTACTCCACTTGTCACTTGTATGGAGCTGGATTTGGAGTCGGCTACTTTTACAGTATGGGTTCTATCAGTAAGCCATTTAGCAGCCCATTGGGTGACATAGGGATTAATACCCAACTTAGTAAGTTTATCTATGATTCCAGAGTGGGGGATGGTGTCAAAGGCCTTGGCAAGGTCTAGATAGGCTGTGTGGACCACCTTACCCTTGTCCATGGCTCTGGAGACTGATTCAAAGAAGTCAATCAGGTTCAGGAGACAAGATCGGCCCTTCACAAACCCAAACTGGGTGGGGTCCAGTGTTTGAAGGTTGCCAATGTCTTTGTTTATAAGTTCCATGCTTATAAGGCTTATAAAGACCCAGGTAGTCATTAGCCTAGTATACACCTATGGAACTAAGAACAAGACAATTGAGTGTACACTTAATATGAAGATTTACATAGGAAAATATCAATACAAACAATTACAATGCAATACAGTAAGACTGAAAACATGTATATGTACAAAATATGCAAAAGTTTCTGAGGTGAATGTTTCAAAACTAAATGGTGTTGTGAACACCTGACTCTAGAGGATTATTAAGCCCATTTTCTCTAAAGCAGTTGCATTTAATTTCACTGATTCTTGTAACATGGTCAGTGTTCTAACATTCCTGGTTACTAATACTAAGTCAGGCTGAATCTTGAATATTTCCTATACTCCATGAACATAATATTCTTCATTTCTGTAGAATTTGCCACTACTATGCCTTCTTGATTCTTAAAAATTGCTGTTTCTCCAGTAGCCTGTATACATCTTTAGTGTTTTATGAGAGGTGATTGAGTTATCCAAAAATAACATTGCCATTCAATAACATTTTTCTTAAACTCTACTGAAGGCCCAAGTTTTTTTATTTATCGCCTACCAATATTTATATTGATCTCTAACATACCTCTGATCTAAACAATTAAGTTAGACTCCATAATAGGGATCAGGTTAACCTAATAAAATGTTGCAGTTATTACTGTTTGACTTATGTAGCTTATCAGGACACTGTGCTAAAGAATTACTTTATCTAATGTAGGAGTGTATGTTTGTAAGTAAGACTGGTTATACATTTCCAGCCTGCATTAATTTTACCAGCAATCCATCTTGCCCATCAATCCAATATTTTAATATCCTCCATTATAAACAATGATAAGTAAGAGTCACACCCTTCTGTTTGATAAATTAGAGTAGCTGGTTTTCTTCCATCCCTTTCAAAGCTTTATGAATAGTATTTCTGTTTATTTTCTTCAATAATATATTTCCTCTTTATAAGATGATCTATTGTTGCTTTTGATTAAATATGTGTTTTATGAAATCTAGATGCGCATTTCACATGTTCAGAAAAAAAAACTAACATGCTGGAAATTCTTATAAAGATTATAACTACTTTTCTTTCTAGCTAATATCAACTAATGTGTCCTAGAAGCAATTAGAGTTTAAAAAAATGAGAATCACTTACATCAAAGCATAGTAACATAAGCAATATATGTCTTACCATCTCAGATAAGGACTTGTCTTTATACCTGTCAGTATATGTCAGACCTGGAAAAAGTAGTGAGGGAAGGAAAATAATTAATTGCTAAATTTCTGTCAAAAGTACAAGGAAGAAGTGTATCCAGTATTATTTTCCATGGTATTCATCAAAGCTATCCCTTCACTATAGTCATGCATATACTTTCTCATTCCTTATTTATTTTAGAGCATAGCATGTCATACTAGACATACATGTCTGGAGTCAAGATAAGCATAAATGTATGTACTATAACATAATATGAACCAGCATTACATTTAAAACTAAATGGAGAAAAAACCCACAGCATTTAACTTAATTCATATCAACAACTTTCTATATTTTCTTCTACTTTAATATCATATATAGGATAAAACATCATATCATATAAGGAAAATTACCTGCGAACAATTGATTATTTTGTATTTGTTAATACTAATACGTGGCTAACATGATCAGGAAGTAGTATATATGTAATAACATATATATTTATAGATATATGTAGCTTACTAACACATGCTCGAGTTGCCCATAGTCAAGATGAGCTGCAAGAAAACTGACATTAGCAACCGTCTGAACTTATCCCCCTTCTGGATCCATATTAATTTGATCCTGAGTCAGGAGAGGAAAGGTAGGGAGTGTTGGCATTCACTGTTTTTATTGGTTATTCTGGTATAAAGCAGACCATCTTTCAGACAACGATTGTCGTCGTTGTTTGACTCAACTTTCTGAGTGTCAAACAAATGATAGTAAACTATATATATATATATATATATATATATATATATATATATATATAGAGAGAGAGAGAGAGAGACAGAGAGAGAGAGAGAGAGAGAGAGAGAGAAATAGATACAGATATAGGTATATATATAGATATAAATACATATTTATAAAATTCAACAGCAGACTGCTCCTCAAACATCTTGTACACAAAAGTAATCCTTAATGAATTATCTCACACATTGATTACAAACCTACACCATACAGTATAACAATAATAACACCATATGTGAAAAAATCACACTAAACACACACACACACACACACACACACACACACACACACATATATATATATTATATATATATATATATATATATATATATATATATACATACTAATATTTTATATATATATATATATATATATATATATATATATATATATATATATATAGAGAGAGAGAGAGAGAGATATGTGTGTGTGTGTGTGTGTGTGTGTGTGTGTGTGTGTGTGTGTGTGTGTGTGTGTGTGTGTGTGTGTGTGTGTGTGTGTCTCTGTGTGTGATTCTAAGGTGACTAAAGTGGTTGAATACTGGCCTTGAATTAAATGTTTATACTGAAGAGTTTATTTAATCAATTACTTATAAAGAAAAAGAAATTATAATTATATTTCAGAAAAGTTCTTCAAGAGATTACTGTCATTCTTATTTCTGTTCGTATTAGTTATGTCATATCCAGTGATACTCTTCTGGCCACTGTCATATAGAACATTAGTCTTCATTCACTTATTCCAGATCTAACCAGTTTATAATGTATCCATATTTGTACAGGAGTCTTACATATGTAAAAGACTACATACAAATTCTCTAGCATTATTAAATATGTTTGTGTTTTTGTGTTAACAAACATAAACTATTTTTTCACAAAACTGCCTCGATCTTCAACCTTATGCCTTATCTTCGAGGTTAGATAACAAATAGTGTAGGGTACAGTATTAGTCAGGCATATTTTTAATTGTAACTCTCAAGCAACCCGAAACGATGGTTATCTGGCATCTACCAATCCCCATGGGTGCTGGTTAACTGAGAGTTTACTGTATCATATACTGACTGACAAAAATAAAAAAGAGCATACTTACAGAGTATAAAATGTCCAAATAACCTCTTGGCTTTTTCTTCAGGATTAATCTTAATAGTGATTAGCAACATTTGGGGAATAACTGTTCATCTAAAGTAGCTTGCTGATACATTGCTAAATGGCACAGGATGATTAAAGTTTCTTTCATTCCACCCTGTCAAAGTGCTCAGTCATTTGGTGGTAAACTTGAGCAGTCATTTCCCTTTTCCAAACTATTTCCGGTCTTGTTTCGTTAAACTTCACTGTGCTTGATTGCAGTCAACACTGTAAGTGGAATTTCTGGGAACTGAAAGCCGTATCATAGGATCATAAGATCATAGGAAGTTACTAAGCTAATGGCCCCGAGGCACTTACAAGCCGAGCCAAGAATTTAGCCCATATTCCATCAAGTCAGCACCCAATGCCACTGTCCAGCAGGGACACAGGTGGAATCCTAGGGGTATATTTTCTGTTCCCCATCCATTCATCCAGGTTGCGCTTAAAAAGGGTTAATGGGGTACTCTGTTTGATGTGGAGAGGGAATCTATTCCACAAAAGAGGTAGTCTCTGGGACACAAATCTTTCCTGCCAATAAGTCCTATTGATGTCACAGACCAGGTTGAGGTCACACGTGCAGGTTACTCAAGTGGAGTTTGACTTGCAGATATGCAGCAGTCTGAGATTGCTTTGTATGCCAGGCAGAGGTCACCTGAGGAGTCTGTAGGAGACTGAGTCAAGGGACAGGGCCTTTAACCTATCTGTGTAGGGTAGATGTTTGAGTACCTGCATTCTCCTGGTGAGGAGCCTCTGTGGTCTCTCCAGCTGCTGCATGTGCTTTGTGAGGTACATGCTAAAAGGGGCATTGTAGCCAATAATGGATCTTATAAGGGAAGAATATAGGGATGTTATGACCACCTTGTCCCTGGATGAGATACCCTTACTAATGAGGTGGGCCATGTAGAAAGCATTCCGTACAATGGAGGCAATATGGTGGTCAAAAGTCAGTTTGCTATCAAACTGGGTGCCCAAGTCCCTCACAACTGATTGCATGCTTAGGACCTTGTTGTTAATATGATAATTTACAGGGATATTACTCTCCCAAAAGGGGATGGTGATGCATTTTTGGCATTCAGTTTGAGGCCATATTTCTGGTACCAGTCATTTGTTTGGGCAAGACACTCTTGGAGGGTGTCCACATCACTAGGGGAATTGATGACAGCACCCAGCTTGCAGTCATCTGCAAATTTGGTCAGCCATAGCCCACTGGTTTTGGCATGCACCTCAGAAAAGTGTGTCCCAAACCACCAAGGCCCCAAGACCAATCCCTGGAGTAATTTAACTCACTTGATTGAAATGAGCAAATGTTTTGCTACCAGCACCATCATGTTAGTTGGTGCACTAGGGGCGCATTACAGTTATTATTGCAGTAGGGGCACATTACAGTTATTATTATACCTGAAGTGTATAGGAACAGCTGTGGGTTGATGACAGGGTTTGTGTGTTTTTGATTACCTTCTGTGTTGTTGGTAGCAAAACATTTGATCATTTTACTCAAGTGAGTTAAATTATGTGATAGTGCGGGATATATGTCTCATGTTCATGTCCATAAGAGGTAAATCACTTAGCTGGCCTATTTCTACTTGTCTCCCTCTAGTTACTGTGTTATATGCAAGGATGTTCTGCTGAGTTCAGTGAAGTCATATGTATTCTTACTTTGCTGGTGTTGTACAGCTGTAAGTTTGAAAATTTATAGATAATGGTAGCGGGAAAGGAGCAGCATTTTGTGTTAATTTCAGAGAGCTTATTCAGTTGATTGAATGGCTTTGACATCATCAAATTATGGAAGATACTCATTTGCTATTTCATCTAGTATATCATCCCTGTTTCTCTGATGCTCCCACATAAGCAAATGTATTTATTCACATTTAGGTTACCGAGGCTGAGCGCTGATCTTAGCATGACAAGTTGCATGCTATTCAAAATATCAGCAACAAAAATATAATAATTACAACCAGCAGTGGAGTAAAAGACAACACAGACTAACCACAAAAAAGAAAAATGTTGCATAAAACTTTGCATGCCTCACAGGTGTTCATTTTACATGCAGAAAACAAGATATAGAGGAGTATTGAGAAAAGAGTAAAATGCAGGTTTAGCCTTGATAATTGTAGGAGGTGACACAAGGTGTTTAACGACAGGCACAGAGTCTTAAGAGACACAAGAGCTGAGAAAGAAAAAAGTTGTAGGATGACAGAGGCAAGAAGAGAGAAAAACTAAGTAGTTACATGAAGCAAAAACATAGTAGTAACCAGATTCAAGCAAATTATACATGAAACTGATCATTTTCAAGTGAATTCAGGCAAGATTTCTTTTGTATCTACTTATTTATTTATTTTTATTTTATTTTACATTTGTTAACTGGGAGAGTTCGACTGGATACATGTCCATTTTCAGCGGAGGCCCGGGGAGAAAAGCTCCAGGTACATAACAGACATATGAACATTGTTAATGAAAAAAAGGAAGATAGTTGAGTTCTAAATACAATATAAAGGTACATTACATCTTGGGGAAAAAATAACAGCAGCATATAAAAAAAAACATAGGTCAGTTACAAAGGCGAGGCGCCTTGTTAAAAAGCGGTTAAGGATAGTGAGGTAAGAGAAGGGTAAATGATAGTGGTATTTTGGTAATAATGGCACAAAAAAGGGGCAACACTAAAATTACTTAGACTTAGCAGGGAAGTTGGAGCTTTTCATATTCTCCCAGCCATGCCAGTGTGTAACCTTATAATCTGCAATGTTACCTCTTCTCTTACCTGTCAATTTCATTGATACTGTTTGCATCTCTATAAAAATTGTTAATAAAAAGGTAATCTAATCGAAAACATTGAGATTAAATTTGTTTACGTAGGTTTCTGCATGAAATAACTGTTTTTGATTCATCTGTACTCTGTTAGTCAAATATATAATAGCAGTATTATGGTTTTATATTTATATATCATACTTTGCATGTTATGTGTTACATATAAATGTCCCTCATCAAAAGTGTTGTTGTATGTGTTAAATATTAATTTGACTTATTTGTGATAACCAAATAGATATCTTTTTGTTTAAGATATTTCTGACCTGATGTTTTTGCATAGAACTGTTTTGAAAAGATATAAGAGGGTGCTTGGTATTAACTATGCTCTAGGAAACGCGGAATTAAGAATTTAGCACTTGCCTGTATAGCTACATTTCAAGGTTAATTAAGAATGCTGGATATTTATACATATTTATGTGCCTGTTTGCTCTCCCGTTGTTCTTGTGCAAAGTGTCAGAAATGATGCAGCACTGGGAAGGTTAATTTACAAGAAAAAGCAGAAAAGATCAATATACTGTAGAACATTCTATTGTTACATTCACATGTAATTGTGTTGAAAGGAGGTGATAAATTTGATCTCCTACCACTACGATGTTGAGTGATGCAAGCTAGAATGGGTCCCTGAAAAGGCATGCTCTCTGCAAACTTAAGCAGATTTTATGGTTGTCTTATAACTCACTGTAATGGGTTCTGGATAAATGACAAATGCTATGCAGCTTATAATCTAAGAACATTTTGCATTTGTAAATATAACTATATCTCTGTATTGTAATGCTTATATAGCAACTCCGGAATTTTAGCTTCTCAAAGAGCCACCATTGTGCTAATTAGATTTGATAAATGTTGCTTACAGAAAAACATATCCACATTAATTCTTTGACCCTTGTACAATACATATAAGGGAATGCATTCCAATCTGTTTGTAGCTTAATCTGTAAAAGCTTAGCCAGAGCAAATATTAGGTATTATGAAGCATATGGCCCTGCATAAATTGACAGTGACAAAGCACACAGTTTATTAAATTGTAAATTTTTGGAATGTATTTCTTTCTGACCTTGCCACCCATTACTCCTTTAAATAACTCCTGAGTCCTTTGGTCATGAATAAAAAAATGATGCAACAATTTTTGTAGTTACAGTAGTGGTACAGGTTAGAAGAACGTTGAACAAATGTAGCTTTTACGTCCTGGCTGTACAACTGTTTTATTAAATGCCAGTGGCACTGCTTCCTACTGTTTTTAATTATATAAAATAATTTATGCTATATGTTTTGACTGGATCCTGAATGTAGCTGAAGATCTTTTCTTACTGAACTGTATTTTATATGTATCGCTAAATTAAGTTTCATACAGGAATAGCACTATATTTACCTTAAAGATATCTCCTAAACATACAGACTAAATAAGTGCGATGTCTAATTAGGTAAAATGTGCTCTCCCCAAGTGTAACATCTGCTGATACTCTTTATGCATTATAAGTGCAGCACTGTGTCACTGGCAGCAATATGGCTTACTGCTGTAGCCATGGGACATAGACAAACAATATTTTAATACACTCTATCATGTATTGCTATGCGTTTAAATCTGAAATGGGAATTAAATTACTAACCAAAGCTAATATTCTGGCATACCTCTGAAAAGGGATGTTTACTGTTACTTTATAAGCATAGATTCTTATCATAGCCAAGGTAACATGAAACTTAAAATTTCCTTAGAGATAAATCTTTCAAGGTACAAATAGAAGACCGTATCTGCTCTCTATGCTCCTCTTCAAAAAGAGTACTCCAAGGACTAGTTCTTACATCCCTACTATTCTCACTATTTGTTAACTCCCTCGCAGCTCACCTGCCTCAAGTCTCCATCCTTATATATATATATATATATATATATATATATATATATATATATATATATGTGTGTGTGTGTGTGTGTGTGTGTGTGTGTGCGCAGATGCTACAGATCCCACTCTCGCATTCGAGCATAAAAAAAAAAAAAAAAACAACTTGAATAAGATGTAAATGCACAGTTACACTTGTTCATGCTGAATACCAAAAAAACTTAACAAATATACTGTTTGGCACAAGACAAAAAAATCTTCACAGCACCATTATACCAGACAATAAGACATAACTTAAAACTTCACTTAAAACCACATCATACTTTACATACCTTAATATCTGGCTGGAAACATCTCTGATCTTTCAAATTCAAATCACCAGTACTAAATGTAAACTAGATACTCAACTTTTCTTGGTCAAAAATATGATATTTCACAGTGGTTCTCAAATTTTTATGAGCTGAGACCTACTTTCAAAAATGGCAGTTTTTCACAACCCTCCACTAGCTACCACACAGCTTCCCACTGGTCTGCTCAGAGGAGAAATAGACATGCCCTCTAATCTACTGCATAGCTGTCATTGTCGGGTTGGCTCGCAAGTTGGAGCTAACTGCTTATAATATTTTTCTTGAATTGCATAACCCATAATAATTAAATTAATAACACAAAATAAATACATTATAATAAAAGAACACAAAACTGTCCTTTTACAGAATGATAGCTTTCCCTGAAAAGTGTAAATGCACCCACATCAAGCTTGCTTAAAGTAAATTAGACCATCACACTGATCCCCAGAAGTGAACAAACACATTTCTAAGTGCTCAAGTCAAACACCGAGGACAGATCAGCATTTCACATCTAAAAACTGTATAAGGGCACCAATCGTTTCTCTTACATTCTGTTCCAGAGGGCAGTAATAAACAAATAGGGTCCACCTTCCATTACTCACCTGTGAGACCTTTTGGCCATGATGGGGCTTACAGATCACAATCCACTGCTCTTAGACACTCAAAAGTACTATGGATGCTTTTACAATCACAACATCAGCCAAGTTTTAACGGTTATATAGAATTCTTCCATTATAAGTACCCAAACAACATTGATTTCAGAGTACAGGTTAACATTTCACAGTAGTATTCATTCACACACACACACACACACACACACACACACACACACACACACACACACACACACACACACACACACACACACACCATGCCTCTCAACCTCTTAGCACAAAACAAACTTTAATTATTGCTCTCACAAACTTATAAAGTTGCTAGGATAAGAGGTATTGTGTTACTGTGAATTTTCTAAAGGATATGAAGTCTGAAACTGAAATGCCCATCTGTGTGACTGGACACAAAGGACATTCTTCTTAAAGAAGAATGTCCTTAAACAAATAAAATACAAAAAAAAAAAAAAAAAACCCCAAAAAACTTGTTTTAATTAAAAAATAAATCTCCTGGCCAGCGGCTCTCCTCTCAGCCAGTGGGGAGCATCTCCCAGCCAATGAGACCCACCCAAAGTCAGCTTGTGTCCCACCAGCAGTTTGTGACCCACACTTTGGGAGCCTCTGATATTTCATGTTACAAAAAAGGTAGACTAGCATTTGGAAAGGGACTCCTCCTATCACAGCCTCCTTATTATTGCTAAAACCTCAAAGAAAAACTATTTAGTTCTGCAAACCCTATCAAGGCAAATCTGAATGTCAGAGCACACAGTCCTAGTGTGCTTAATACACAGACATGTATAACAAGACTCCTTCATTTTCTTCTCCAGCTACCTCTCTCAAATAACCACTTCCTACAACCTAAGATCACAACTGTCTCTCTCCTTCTGTACCCCACTCACAAAATTTCATTTCACAGTCCAGAGATTTTCAGTGATGGCAATAGAGACATGAAAATATCTCCTTGTAAACCTGATTAGAATCACTTCCTTCTCCAGTTTTTCACATCAATTCAAGGCATTTTTACATACTGAGCCAAGTTCTGTATCATTTGCAGAATCTGGCGCATTTCACCAATATCTGCACTAAGGTTGTGGATAAGCCTGTAATATGTTAATATGCCCCAGTGAACCTAGAATACCTCGGCACAAAACAGAATTATAGTTGCATCAAATCTGAAACTCAAGAAGATGTATCATAAACTGTGATGTTTATTACTAAAGTACATCTGTGGAAATTATACTAACCCAATTCAAGCTGCACCACATTTAAAATAATATTTATCTGCCTATACTAATCCATCCTGTAGGCTCACAAACAACTACAGATGTCTCTGTAAGTTATGTGCTAATAAAGGAAATTCACCAGAAAATACAGAATCCAAAGGAAAATGTAAAACTTCTAATAAAAAATGGATAAAAGCAAAAGGTAATGGTGGCCACTTTGCCAGGGCTAACAGTAGCTAACAATAGGTGTGGGAGATGTGGGGAACACAGTAACACACACACCCAAGGAAATAGGGAGCTAGAAAAGTAAATAGATGTTGAGTTGAATAAGAGGGACACGCAAGAAGTCTGTTGGACTAGAAAAATCTGAGGGACAGTCAAACGGGCATAGGTACTTTTTGGTGGGAATAAGCCCAATTTGTTTTTGAGAATGGAAGGAAAAAAAAAGATGAGGAGGAGGAGAATGGCGAAACAGCAGATATAAATATACACAAAGATCAGAAGACATGACACACAAAGGCTGAAAATAAACATAGAAGAGTGGTAAGGTACTCAGAGAGCACATTCTAGAATAGGGGCAAAAGAAAATGGAAAAAAAGGGTACGTATGCATACCCAGCCTTGGTGGAATGCAGAAATACATGTGTACCTATATCCTAGGATGTTCTGACATGTTGCAAATGGTGTGACAATGATACCTGACTGTTTATGACCAGTGTCAGGTGTGTGTGTGTGTGTGTGTGCTGTAGGGAAAGAATTAGGGATCACAATACACACTGGGTATGAAATCTGGTCTCCAAGTAATCTGTTAGCAGTGCAAGTATAAGCCAAGCAACAGTACAAATGACCAAATACAGACAAAGAAATGCTGGAGAAGACCCGTGAAGGACAGAATGGAACCTCTGACCATGCATGTGAAAGGCAAGCAACCAAGCACAGTGCCAAACAGCAGTACTGTAGCAAAGCAACAAACTGGCTACTTATTACACAAGTAGGTATACACAGCTCAAACATATGTGAAATGGAGGGGATATGTCACAGACATTTGCCATGTCAGAGGCAACATACACCTGTTGACATATGTGTGACCTTCAGTGGCCTAACAGGAACCTATCAGAAAGCAATGTCAATACATATGTACACACCAACGGCATGGTATATTAGATAGTAGGAAATGTATGAATAATGCTATATAGGGAATGTCAGGTCAGGCAGATGAACTATGACCAAATACAATGGGTAATAGGCAACACACAAGTATAACAGGAACAAAGATGTAATGCAAGCAATTGCCAGCACCTTGTGTGCACATGTCCTGCATGTGTATAATGGTGAAATAGTTGGCACAAGGTAACTGTAACAATACAATTATATGATAATGGATGATAATGCAAAGGAAGGTTAATGTATTAGGGATCTAGAATGTCCTCTCTGGTTGATTTCTTTGAAACAATCACCAAGGCCATTGACGAGGGGAAGGCGGTCCACACAGCCTACCTGGACCTCGCAAAAGCCTTCGATACAATACCCCACTCGGGCATTATAGATAAGCTCACCAGCTTAAATATAAACCCCTATGTCACTAGATGGATTGCAAACTGGCTCAAGGACAGAACCCACATGGTTAGAATTGCTGGAGCCATGTCAGACTCCAAACCAGTTACAAGTGGTGTCCCACAAGGCTCAGTCCTGGGACCTCTCTTGTTCGGTATATATTTCTCGGAGGTACAGGCCAACACAGAAGGACTGTGGCTGACCAAGTTCGCAGATGACTGCAAACTGGGCGCCATAATCGACTCTCCAGCCGACACAAGCATCCTCCAAAAGGGCCTCATAGAAACAGACAACTGGTGCCAGAGCCATGGCCTCAAGCTAAATGCCAAAAAGTGTATAGTCACCCCCTTTGGCAAAAGAAAGTGCCCACAAATTACCACATAGGTGGTAATCCATTAAGTACAGAAGAAGTAATTAGGGACCTGGGGACCCAAGTTGATAGCAATCTCTCATTTGACAACCACGTGGCCAAAGTGGATAGAAAAACATTTTATATAGCACACCTAATCATGAAGGGATTCACATCTAGATCAGGGGAGGTCATCGTGCCTCTTTACTCATCCCTCATCAGGCCCATAATTGAGTACAATGCCCCTTTTGGGATGTACCTTACCAGACACCTGCAGCAACTGGAAAGACCCCAAAAGTACCTCACCAAGAGGATCAAAGGGCTCAAACAGATGCCATATGCTGCCCGGTTAAAGAAACTCCAGCTCTACTCTGTGGCATACCGCCTGTTCAGAGGCGATCTGTGCCTGATGTATAAAGCCATGTCCAACCCGGAATTAATGGACATGCTGCACCTCAGAAAATCCAAATCCCATCGAGCTATGCACTCGAGAGACTTGAATCTCAGCACTGAAATAAATAGGACATGCTGGAGGGACAGATTCAGAACCCAGAGGCTCCCTTCACTCTGGAATAAAATCCCAGTCCAGGTTAGGCAGAGTCCCTCATTGACTCTCTTCAAGAGGAATCTTGATGAGTGGATGGGAGATCGTAGGTTTACCCCGGGTATCACTTCTGTGTCACTGTTAGACAGAGGCACAGTATACTAACCTCGAAAAAGGGTATAGCAAAATAAATTTAAAATGGGTGGCGAAAGCCAAGCACATTCTGGCTAGGCTTATAAATGCCCTAGGGCAGAGAGCCTAGTATGAACCTATGAACCTATGAACCTATGAACCTATGCACATGTGCAAGATACATGCCAAACCTGCCAAGGGGGAAGGGAAGTGGATAACATGGGCCCGTACCTCTCAACCTCTTAGAGCAAGAAATCTGGACAAAGCCATAAATAAAAGTGGGACAAAGGCTCAATGATAGGGACAATTTTAAATACTGCTCTTACAAACTTAGAAAGTTGATAGAATAACAGATTTTGCATTAGCATGAAGTTTCTGAAGGATATGAAGTCTGAAACTCAAATGTCTGCCATTCATTTTTTTTGAAAATGTTTTTATTAAATTTTTATAAAACATAATCACTGCAAAATTTGTAATCAGAAATGTACATACATATTTAAAAGTAAGAAAAAAACTAATCTTATAAATACAGAAACAAAGAAAATAACTATTTACAAGAGTGTCCATCAGTCTTCTAGTCATTCCTGCTGTTGCATGTCTGCTCAATTCCAGAATTTTTTTTATTTTTTATTTTTATTTATTTATTTATTTATTTTTTGCTTGTCAAGCAGTTCTTTAAAATTTGTCCTAAACTTATACATTCTTTAAATGAGGTAGTAAAGTCATTTTTCCAGTTTTGTGTGATCACTTTTCTGGAGATGGTCAATACAGTCCACAATATGTTATATGTCATTCTTTTAACACAAATGAGAATAGGGATATTAAAAATAATTAATGATTTAGATAAAATAAATGTAACTCAAAAAATGCCTGAAAAAGAACTAATATTATTCCAAAAAGGAATCAAGACAATATAATCAGAGAACATGTGTTGCCAATCTGCTTTAAGTTCTTTCTTGTATCCCCAACAAAATTGCATTTTCTTGTACACCAATTCAACTTTATGAGGGTGAAGAAGGACCTGTGTAAAAACTTCCATGTAAACAAATGCCATCTAAGAGATGAAGTGTGTGTATCTTTCGGCTTTTCCTGGTTAGGGGTCGCTACAGCCGAACTCCGGTCCGCTAATGATTGGCAGTAGATTTTTACGTACAGACTTGCCAGGCCTGATGCACAACCTTCAACGAAGGTACGCCCATTCACGCATGTCTCCACACAAATGTAGTATGTTTAAATGATAATAGAAATAATTTTTGTCTTCTTCATTTGGTGGTTTATTACTGATTTGGGTAAAATAGTTCCAATATGTATCATTACATGTTTTAGTTTCCCTATTTACCACTTTATACAATTTGGAAAAGAGACCATGTCCCAAAAAAAATTGTTGCAATAAAAATCTGATACATTCAATCAATTTTGGGACACAGTCCCTTAACATTGGTTGCATTGACTTAATTTCCCCTTCTATATATAGTCTACATGATTGTATATCTAACCACATATCTTTATCCAAATCACATTTATTCCTAATGTAATCTACTGAGTGCAGCTTTTTGTCTTTCATTAACTGTAACCAGTACAACACATTATGCTCTTTAAAAGCAACCATTGTTTCTAAGTTTGAAGTAGGAATATTACTTTGAGTATATGCTATAGGAAACATAAAAGAGGATCCATGCTTTATTAGCCAGATTTCTATATATAAAATTTCTAAAAGTTTTTAATATAGTCAGAATGAATTAAAAATCACTTGTTTGGTGACTTTTGTCTATAATGTATTCCTTTTATAACCAAAATAAACTGTTATTTAATATAAGTATTAGTATACCTATTAAGAGGCGGACATGGTGGTGCAGTGGTTAGCAGTGTCACCTCACAGCAAAAGGCTCTCCGGTTCAATCCTCAGCTGGGGCACCTTCTGTGCGGAGTCTGCATGTCCTCCCAAAGACATACTGTAGGTGGATTGGACACTCTAAATTTAGGCGTGTGTGTGCCTTCTGTGGAAGGTTGGGTGCTGGGTTGGCAACTCAACACCGTAAAACTCCACTGCCAATCATGAGCGGACAGGTGATCTGCTGTGGTGATCCCTAACCAGGAAAAGCCAGAAGAAAATTAGTATATCTTTTAAAGTTAGAATGCATAAAAATGTTTCCTAAAAATTATTTCCATCTAGCTGTATAAGTGTTGTTGATCCAAAGACATATTGTTTTCATAACTGATGATCATGAATATAATTCTGTGTCTGGTAGTCCTATTTCCTCTACTGCCAGTCTCTTATATGATGATTTAATGCAAATTTTGGTTTATCAGGGAACCAAAGAAATTTCAAAATTAAAGTGTTAAATTCTTTAATACAGGTTTTCATAGTTAATAATGTTAATGACTGAATAATATATAGGATTTTTCACAAGATAATCATTTTGATGATAGTCTTCCATCCATTGTAAAGATAATTTTATTCAATTTGTCCATTAGATTCTTTAGCTTATTTATACAATTAACATAATTATAATTTATGAAATTTTTAATATTATCCATTATGGTTATTTCCAAGTAATTAATTTTCTTTTTTTTTTGAAAATATATATAAAGAACTTATTTAGGATTTTATTCTTATTTATGTTTATCAGTAAAATTTTTGTTTTGTTATCATTAAATGTTAAACCAGATTTTCTTTGAAATAGTTCCATTGCTAAAAAAAGTTGCAGATATAGATTTATTATTGTCAGTCAATGTCAATAAGATGTCATCTGCAAACAACTGAATTTTTGAACTTGAATTCTCTGTTATTTTAAAACCTTTATTATCTGTATTTGATCTAATAAAATTAGCAAAAGGTTCCATAACTAGGGTAAAAAGCAGAGGTGAAAGAGGACATCCTTGTTTAGCTCTTTTTAACACTTGTATAGAATCAGATGTGAAAGTACCAATTTTGACATATGCAAAGCAATCCGTATAGAGAAGATTAAATAAATGTGCAAAGTTAAAAGAAAACTTATATTCTTCTAGAACTAGCAAATGATATTTCCAGCTGACCAAGTCAAAAGAACTATTTATATCAAGACTCATTAATGTCAAGTTCTCATATGTGTTATTTTCATAGTCAATAATTGTAATTATTCTTTTAATATTATCATAGGTGTTGCTATTTAAAATAAACCCAGTTTGAGCTTCATCAATCATAGAAGGTAGAATGTGTTTTAGTATATTAACATGAATTGCCATGAATAGTTTAGAATCTACATTTAGAAGTGAAATGGGTCTTATGAAAAGCATTTAGGATACTTGTCGTTTTTTAAAAGTGGGGAGATAAGTGATTTACCACTAATTTGCCAGAAAACCACAAGAATATGAAAAATGGACCAAACATATGAGGCCAAAATCTGGACATTCTGCTAAAACTTGTCCAGTAGAGAGGTATGCTTATGGGCCCACAGTAAAGCATAGCTGGCAAACAATAAATCAGAAGAACACTATCTAAGGGGATACATTGCATATGCATGTGTACACCACATAGGGTGGTATGGAAGCCAACCCAAGCTACATTGAAGCAAATGCCAAATATATGTCAGGTAGGCAGACCGCATTGCTGATGGCATTAAACATGGCCATGTACTAATTGCACACACAGTAATGTGCAATCCTCAAACTGCAAGAGGCAGTTAGGTACACAAAATAAAAAACAGTAACACACACATATATACTAATGCCAACATACTGAAAAATGTGTAAAAATATTCCTGTGGTTTTCTATATAGAGCTATAGCTATATCTATATATTTATATATAGCTACATCTCTATCTCTATCTGTACATAACTATATATATATATATATATATATATATATATATATATATATATATATATACCTATATAGATATGTATATATATATATATATATATATATATATATATATATATATATATATATATGTATATATGTATATATGTATATATGGTTCTACCTGACATAATCGAAACCACACAACACACATAACCGACAACGAAATAACGGCGGTACACACACAAACCGAAACCATACAAAACAAAACACATCCCCATTCAAAATCCTTACAAGCCCACACTAAACCTTACCTAACCCTAGGTCCGTATCTACTATCTTTTACCCACCTACCCTAACCCTCCTACCCCTAACTCACTTTAACCCAAAACTCTATCGCCTCCCTAACTAACCTCCCCTAACTCTCAGGTAGAACCGTATATATATATCACCATTGGCATGACTGAACAAAAGACAGTGTTGTGAGCAACAGTCTAGCATAGGAATGTAGATTATATTAATATACACAGTACAAAGGTAGATTTGGGTTTCTGCAAAAATCAGAAAATGTGCAGAGACATGTACATGCACATAAATCACTGTATATATACACCGTTTGTCAAACTATGGGCATGCATGTAAATATATTCATGCGTGTGTTAATATTCTAATTGCATTTTCTTCCCTCTGCTTGTAGTCAAATCTCTATTTTTCTGTTGGTTTCAATTGTATAAACATTGAATACCTACCTTGATACACATTGTAAAATTGTAATTAATAATAAGAATTGTAACAATGCATATTGTTTATTCTTTGGAGCTTTTCTCCCCGGGCCTCCTCTGAAAAAGGGCAGTAACTCAGTCAGACTTTCTACTCAAGAAATGTGAAATAAATAAAGAAAGAAATAACACAGAAAGAAAGACAAAGAAGGCATTCTGGAATGTTGCTAAATAAAGCAGTAATTCCATAGTGTTTACACAAATGCTACAGAGGCAGTCTAAGCAGTAAGTGAAGAAGGAATGCTCATATATAATAGTCACAGTAATATGATATAACATGGCACCATCATGGTCAATACATGCTATAGACAAAGCCAGTTTGCCAGTGTGACAGCATGACACAACAGAGTCATAGAGTTCACAGGGGTGAGGACATGTCATGTTGGTGAACAGACATGACACAGAACCCCATAAGTTATCCATTTGACTGTGCTATGAGTGAACTATGGGGAAAATGCTGTTTGTGAGTTGCTGTTATCCCACACACGTATACAGTCGAACTCTTGAGTCAGTACCAGCATTTGAACTGCAAAATTTATAAGTGTTGATATATAGGACCACAACATATTGGGCATAACAAGTCTGTGTTGCATTGCATGTATAGCAGTACACACATACACACAGACGTAAGGAGTAGCACGCTTGCCCACATGGAGCAATGTATGCATCAAGTACAGCATTTCAAGGACATCAACAAGAGCACTACATGTTTAATGTGGTAATGTGCATCATGCTGCAGGTGCAGCATAATGCAAAATGTCACATGACATTGCATTCTACGGTGGGACTTGTATCACATAAACATAGCAGCAATATGCTATGCATGCACGAGTGTGCCTATACAGTACAATTGGTTATACTGCAAACACCATGGTTGCAGCAGTACACAATTGTATTACACAAATAATATTTAAGGTCCTGAGGGTCCACCTTGATGGGGATGAACATCACAAATGATCTCATTGGCTATGTCCCTGAAGGAGTAGTGCATGGCCCCCTCCATGTCCTGGAAAAAATTCCCCATCAAGCCCCTTATCTGAGTCCAAAATTCAACAGTCACAACCTCTCTGATCTGGTCGGAAGTTCGTCTACCTTTGGTGTTGGCTGACTTCTGTTACAGGCAGCAACAGGGATGATGGCACGTGCAGGTCCAGGCATGTCCTCATTGCCATCAACAGTCCCATCACCGTCATCATTATCAGACTCCGAGTACTCAGGCAGTGGTCACACATGTCCCCCTCTCTTGCCATTAAGGCTTGATTGGTGTGGTGGGAGCACTTCTGCTAAACACTAAACAAAGAAACCTACCTTGTGATTATCTCCTGAACAGAAAATTAAGAACTTTTTTGCATTCAGTTAATGTCTTGTTTTTTGTAAGTAAATTATTTGACTTTTTGTAAGAATATATTGTGTTTCTTTAGATTAATCTGCCCTTTTAAAAGTACCTAACAGGTCTCTGGATCAGGAATAGTTTCAGTGAGAGGGAAACTATTATAATTAGAGGCTTAGTAAGAACTGTTTTGTATCTGGTTACTAATTGGATTATTATTGGTTGCTTAAAGCTATATATATCACTGTCTTTGGAATGTAGTGTGGCCATTACATATTGACTGGTGTGGTTGGAACACTTCTGCTAAACAATAAAGAAATCTCATTTATCCAAAGCTGCTTATCATTCAGTGATGATGTCAGAAACTTTGAGAGATTCTGCAAACATCTGAAACCATCCTTGGCAAGAAAAATAAAGTTAAGTATCATTTTGCATTCACTTTAAGTATTTTCTTTATACTGTGTGAGATTGATGTGCTAGTTATTGTTTTCTTCACTTCCTTAAAGTTTAAAAGTTGCATTTTCTAAGTGCTGTAAGGGCTGCTGTTCTACATTTAAATACATTATATCCAGTGTTTTTTAGCTAATATTAGGTATCTGTTTGTGGTTCCTTAAAACTTGGGCACCAAACTGGTTGTTTTATATTAAGTGGCTCAAAACCTGCACTTTTGTAGCAAGAAATGGCTGATTTCACCTATGTGACCTGGGAATTGCTGGTAGAAAGCTCACTGTGTGCCTAGCTGATTAGCCTTGGTGTACACTTAGTGTAAAATTTGCTTTTTTCTGTTGCAAATAAGCCTTGCATTTGTGTAAGACTGCTCTTCTCGCACCAATGTGGTTAGCAATGCCTTCTATATATGCAATCACCAGATGTTGAAATTTTCCTATAAAAATACCTCGGAACTTTACCTAAGTCCTGTGCTACTCACTGGGCAGCTAGTTTGCATGGTGAGCAGAGAAAACACATTTAGTTAGGACTGTAAGGTCTACATTATATTATTACAGCACCTAGAACTATTGTTGCTAAAAGTACATCTGGTTTGAGCACTGGGCAGCTTCTCTGGATAGGTTAACTGTAGATTTCACCAAAGTAAGCATCTATCCCATGTCCAGTTACAAGCACCCTCCACTCCTGTCCCTTGCAAAGTACACATTAGGACTTATGAGCATGGATAGGCGCTTTCCTGATATCTCTGCATCTAGCTTTGTGGACATGGGTATCCTGAGGCAATGTATCAATTGCCTTAGGTATACTGACAACTACTTAACTGTTGGACACATAAATGCAGTATGTGAGAGATGTAATTACACAGTGACACTGGAGGCCAGACTCTCACATACAGACACAAAAAGCAACAAACAGGTGGTCAGAAGCACACACACACACACACACACACACACACACACACACACACACACGCACACACCAATCAATGCACCCACAAATGACCAGACATATTCCCACATGAGGTGCTTACATGTAACTTATCCAGATCTTAAAGATCTCTCAGGGACAGTCCTCAAAAACTCCACATGCACACGAACAAGACAATTCATATCACAACACATAAAGCCACGTTTCATTATGTCTCAGCTACTATGCCCATAATGGGAAATGCCCCACAACTAAATATTTTGGTCAAAGAAGAGTCCATTGCGAGTCAAATTAACATCCATCTTACCAGGTTGGATAAGGAAAAGGTTAGAGCTAGATGCCTGCCAGAGGCCAGGATTCACCAGATCACGCAAGCCCTCAGGTCACATACTCCCCCAAGTACCAGTATAACTGTCATTGTCCATGTGGGCATGAATGACATAAGACATACCTCCTTAGTCTATATGAATAGAGACATGATAGAGCTCTTATACTATGTGTCACATGCAGGTATGAGCCTAGTATTGAGCAGTATTCTACCATCTCCATGTATGATGCCACAGTGCCAACATAAAATCCTTGACTTTAAGAATTGGCTTAGCTACTGGTGTCATTCTAAAGGGATCCTATACTTGTCAGCCTAGGTGGACATGGTTAGACCATGCTGCTTTGCCATGGATGGTCCTCACTAGTCAATACTAGGCTTTCAGATATTGGCCAAAATATTTTTTACCCCTATAGTGTCTTTTTAGTCATTGCTAAACAGACAAACCTTCTAATATAGTAAACGCTACTCAATATAAGCTCAAGCTAAAGTATTACTGCTAAATGCTAGGTGTCTCAACAAGAAACTGCAGTCCCTACAAATGCTCCTCACCCTGGGGAATGCTGATGTCTGTGCAGCTACTGAAATATAGTTCAAAGCCTTGGAAAGCACTTCAGCTGTGCATGGCTATAACACCTTTTATACATTCCGACCAACCAATGAACATGACAGAGGAAAAGGTGGAGGTGTATATATCTACATAAAGGATAAGCATACCTCAAGGCTGGTCAGACAATATTCAGCTACTCCCTCCACCGGATTTAATAAACTCCATGTGGGAATACTGTTATTTCTACACGGAGTGAATGGTGTCCGTGTCAGCATCTCCCTCTCTGCAGTGTGCCTTACATATTAATGAAGGTGCACTACTGAGATGTACCTGTGGACACTGACACTGAATGAGTGCTAGGGGTTGTGTTACAGTGCCTGCAGATCTGTAGCATGCCCCCTACACTGACAAAGTGCTGTACGGCACTTTACAAAATAAAACAGTGTCCACTGACACTGAAATAGTGAATAGCAAGTGAAAGCAATGCAGAGGGTGTGTAACAGTTACTGTGACACACACCCTACATTGTAAAAGTGCCTTATTACATAATTAAATAAAAGAAAAAAAAAACTGCTTTCCCATGTGAAAGCTAAATACCCAGTCTTGATATTCAAACCATGCACCTACTACATGGCAAGCTGCAACTCTAACCACTAAGCTAACAGAGATGTATGAAATTGCATTATACATTTGTATATAGCTTCTTCTACACTGAATTTTTTTGGACAGCTCCATTAGCTAAGGGAGCTGTCCAAACTTTCAGCTGTAGAAGAAGCTATATACGAATGTATACCTAAGATTTGGACAGCTCCCTTAGCTAACAGAGCTGTCCAGATTTCAGCTATAGAAGAAACTATATACAAATATATACAAATGTATAGCTGAACTTTGAACAGCTCTGTTAGTGTAGTGGTTAGAGTCACAGCTTGCAGTGTAGTAGGTGAATGGACTTAATAGCAAGACAAGACATTTAGTTTTTACATGAGAAAGCAATTTTATATTTCTTTATTTTATTTAATGATGTTAACCAGGGTAGTGTAACTGGTCCAAATTCCCAGTGTCAGTGGAGATATTAGGTGAAAAACCCCATTTAAACACAAGTATCCCATACAGTACAGTCGCACCCCAAGGAAATGTAATGAAAGCACATAGGGGGAGGTCATACAAATTTTGCAATGACTGGTCATCGATATTCCAAAATGAGAATGCTGACTGCTCAGCCCAATCAGCATGCCTATTGTAAATCCTAGCATATACCAATGGAAAAATGTCCAGTTGCCCCAACGCTATTCCATTCCTATATACTGTAATCTTACATTTTTTTAACAAAAAAAAAACTTAATCCGGATGCTGGACATAGCAGAGAGACAGGATGGAGAAAATACTAGGAAAATTAGGTACGTTATTCAAACCTAAAGACACACACATGATTTTCCTTGCATTTCCTCCATTCTCTCTCTCTTACACCCTAACCTGTCCTACATTTTATTTTTGCATATAAAAAAAATAGAAAACAAAAAAGGATCAACAAAGACCTTTTTTTCTGGGTTGTTTCCTGTGCAAAGCACTGATGTACTGGGTATGCATGGGAACGCAATACGCATGCGCAGTACTTCAGAAAAAGCTCCTGGATACTGGAAAAACATGGAAGGACAGTATGGCACTGGTATAAAAAGACATTTATTTAAGAAATGTAAATATGTTCTCTTAAATAATGTCATTGTATAATAGCAATAACAGACCCATGCTTGTGGTATAGTAAGATTTACCCATGGTTGCCTTTATTTAATTACTCAGGTTTTGCTCTCATGATTACACCATAATATACCACATCGACATTGTCAGTTATTGCTTAAGTAAAATATATACACTTAATAATAGCATATCAGTAATGAGTAATTAATATTCAATTCTGACTTCTTTTTTAAATGAAAATGTTTGTTTGCCCTTAGCTCAGTTTTGCTAAGCACTGCTAAGCCAAGCTAAGCAATGCTTAAACAGAACCTGTCTGAGCAATACTTAGCAGTGATCAACTCTGATTAGCTGGCTTGAGCATTGCTAAGAAGTCCCATTCTAAGTAGTATTCACCTCAACTAAGCAGAGTTGCACACTGCTAAGCACTGCTCAGCATTTGCCACTTTAAGCACTGCTAAGCTCAGCTTAGCAGGTTTGCACATTCCTTAGCTTAGCTCAGCATTTTTGAAAATTGTCCAATGATGGCAAAAGGTGGGGATATGGCCTTATTTAAACTGCACAGGCAGGAATACTGGCAGGAAAGTGATGAAGTTAAAACTACCAACATAACAATTGCAACAAAACCCAAATTAAGGCTCATGCTACTAAATGCTAGGATTCTAAATGTGAAACTGCACTTATTGCCAACAGTCTTAACATGGAAAATGCTGACATCTGTGCAGTCACAAAAACCTGGTTCAAAGCTGCAGAGAGCACCCCAGCCATACCTGGTTAGTCATCCAATCATACATTCAAACCCCAAACTGTGGGTAGTAAAGCCAAATGAGGTGGAGTTTCAATATATATTAAAGATATAACACATCCAGGCTGGTCAAACTGTATGATGCACAGGAGACACTCCAGGTGCAGTTAACCATTGACGAGACCCCTATACAAATCATAGCTAGCTACCAGCCCTCAAATCTGACCCAAGATACCCAAACTGCCTATCTAGACTAGTTTGAATCTATCCAGATTCAACTCTTTACCCTTATCCTGGGTGACTTTAACTGCCCAAACATAGAATGGAAGTTCTACTCATGCCAGAACACAAATGGCCAGAGATTCCTCAAGTTTGTCAATGCAAATACTTTGGAACACCGAGTTAATACCCCCACAAGATGTGGTAATATTTTGGACTTGGTATTAATCAACATGAGTAACCATTGCACCTCCCTTGTAAGATCAGACCATAAAGCGGCCATGTTTGAAGTCACCATCTCCCGTGACCCACCTCTAGCTAGGGTCAAACAAAAAAGTTTCCAAAGCTGATTATAGCCTCCCGTGGGATGGTATAAACAGCTTCACAGCCCCCTCCCGCTCTCTAGGAACTGGCACTTGTATCCAAAACTATACCAAATTACTATATGAACATTTAGATAGATGCATGGAATCAGAATTACCTGACAGGACTAAATCATCCTCCGCAAGGAAGAGTAAATCTCTCTGGTGGACATCTGCAATAAATAAACTCTATAACTAAAGAACAAAAGTGCTGCCCAGGGCCAAGAAGGAATAGATGCCCAATTGGAAGCAATCTCTTCTTAGCCTAAACAAGTATATATGAGCAGTAGTGAAATCCTCCGAAGCAAACATTGAGTCTAGACTGGCCACAACTACTAGAGACAATCATAAGGCTTTCTTCACATATGTCTGTAATCTCAAAGGTAGCACCCAGACCTGTTGAGAACTGATGGTCAAGGACACCACATATACTAATGCTGTAGATATAGCAAACCTGCTAGCTGACAGATTCAGCAAAAATTTCACCCCACTGTCCCCCTATCAGTAAGTCAGGACATTCCCAGTACCTGCCCCCTTCCCCTTATATCTAGTGATCAGGGCACCACTCCTCTCTCAAAGGCAAAATATACAGCCTCCATGGAACCCAATAACATCCCAGGCTGCATCCTACATGAACTTAGGCAGGAACTTGCAACAGCATTAAGCGCCCTATTCAACCAAAGCCTGACTACTGGCTTTGTCCCAGCTGAGTGGAGGATAGTGACTGTCATCCCTTTACACAAAGGTAGAGCATCCACCATTCCAGGAAATTATAGACCCATTATCCTAACTAGCTTAATCTGCAAAGCCATGATGTGGATTATCATGGACCTCATTAACAAGGACATTGGCAACTTCCAAACACCCTATCCCACACAGTTTGACTTTGTGACGGGGAGGTCATGTCTGTTGCAGTTGCTTGACTTTTAGGAGACAGTCACCAAAGCCATGGATGAGGCGAAGACAGTACACACTGCCTACCTTGACCTGGCCAAAGCCTTTGACACTATTCCCCACTCGGGCATAATAGATAAACTCTCTCAACTAGGCATCAATATGTATGTTACCAGATGGGTAGCTAACTGGCTCACTGATAGACAACATCTAGTCAAAATAGGGGAAGCCACCTCAAGCAGGAGACCCGTATCAAGTGGCGTACCCCACGGTTTGTTCTTGGTGCCTCTGTTATGTGGGATATTTTTTTCTGAGGTGCAGGCCAAAACCAGTGGGCTGTGGCTGACCAAGATTGTAGATAACTACAAGCTGGGAGCTGTCATCAGTTCCCCTAGTGATGTGGACATCCTCCAAGAGGGTCTCACCCAAACAAATGACTGGTGCCAGAAGCATGGCCTCAAGCTGAATACAAAAAAACATCATCATCCCCTTTGGGGAGAGTGAGGTTCCCACAAATTATCATATTAATAATAATGTCCTAATGACACAGTCAGTTGTGAGGGATTTGGGCACACAGATTGATAGCAACCTGACTTTGGACCACCATGTTGCTTCCATTGTATGGAAAGTGTCCTACATGGCCCTCCTCATAAGTAGGGGTATCTCATCCAGGGAGAAGGAGATCATAACATCCCTGTATTCTTCCCTTATAAGGCCCATTATTGAGTACAACACCTCATTCGGCATGTACCTCGCAAAGCACATGCAGCAGCAGCTAGAGAGACCACAGAGGTTCCTCAACAGGAGAATCCAGGCCCTCAAAAATCTACCATACACACATAGGATAGAAGCATTATCCCTCCACTCTGTGACATACAGACTCCTCAGAGCTGACCTCTGTCTGACATACAAGGCAATCTCGGACCCTGCCTTGATGGGACTGCTACATATCCGCAAGTAAAGCTTCACTCGAGTAACCTGCACACGTGGACTCAGCCTGGTCTGTGACATCAATAAGACTTGTTGGCGGGACAGATTTGTGTCCCAGAGACTCTCCCATCTATGGAAAAGACTCTTTCTCCACATCAAGCAGAGTACCTTTTTACCCTTTTTAAGCACAACCTGGATAACTGGATGGGAAACAGAAAATACATCCCTGGGATTACACCTGTGTCCCTGCTGAAAAGGGGCATGGGGTGCTGATTTGTCTATACATGAGCTAAACTCTTAGCTAGACTTATAAACCTCTCAGGGCCAATAGCCTAAGTTCTTATGATTCTATGATACTATGAACTTGTTAGACTTTGATCCCTGTAAGAAGTATGGCAGGTACAGGAGAGTGAGTGAGATTTTGGGTGCAGTGCTGGTGCATCCTTGAGTCAGGGGTCATGGCTGGACCCCTTATGAAGAACCATGATGACAGACTGCTGCAGGGCCAATACCAGGGCTCAGAATACAAGTCTGAGGCTTGGGAACCATCTGGCATGTGAGCTCACTAGTGCCACTGGCATCCCCTAAAGTGGTGAGCAGATCCATCATGATGAACTGAGACAGAGGAAGAGAGCACTCTTGGCCCAATGGATCCAAATGCTCAGGCCCAGAATGCCTCAGAAGTTTGTAAGTATATTTACAGGTGATATATCAAATTATTAGTATGAATGATAGACAGGTATGCATAATGGTGTATTTTCTCTCCACAGGTGCAGAGGAGAGAGCTTGCAGCATGGAGGGCCATGCAGGATTACTAGTACAAGACAGTAATAGGTGAAGACTTCAAATATATGATGTGCAAATATGTATGGGTCGGGTATGCAACCCAGCAGCCTGCTATGGTCTGTACAGATCACACATAATCACATCCACTAGGGATAAATGTGTACGCCTTCATGCAAAGTAGTAAAACACAGTTCACTATCTATCACGCATGACACTATGACACTCCACTTATATTACAAGATCAGAATGTGTGACCAAGTGAGTTGTAGGCAGAAATCAGTCAAGCAGCAGAGAGCAGTGCCCCAGTGGCTCATTGTGATGAGAAATACATATATCGCTTGTTAAACGTTGCACACACAGACCATGGTTTGGATCCAGGGATTGGTACGAAGATGTGTTTATGGTGACACACAAGTAATCCTGAGTATTTGTAGAAATTACCAGGTAGTGTTAACAGATATTTTCTCCACAGGGCTCACAGATAAAGAAATGATTGTATTAGCTGTATGAAGGGTATACTAATAAATGGTGTACAAATTTTCCAGTGCCCAGCCCCATGCCAACAAATGACAGCAGGTTAGCTATACACACTATGCACTCTTCCCAATACATGGCCCTCAAGTGTCAACCTGTCATGGCTACTGATCACTGTTGCCAATAACCTTGCACACAAATATAAATCCAGTAGAAGTATGCCATTAATACACTCACACAACACCATTGCAGGGTATAACCTGTTAGTAATATATGTAATCTTGATATGTGTGAGTCCCCTCTACTCATGTACCTACAGTTGTCACAGCTTGCCCCATAGTATTCCAGGTCAACATATTAACAGGTATGTATGTGCTATGGTAGCTATAGGCCTCAGATAGATGTAAAGTCAGGGTAGACCTGTAGAGTATTGAGCAGTACTACGGATATGTTTTTCTCAAAATCTAATGTTGGGACATTTGACCTATTATGGTTCATATATTTAAATGGTTCAACACTAACATACCTTGTTGAAATTCCATTGTTGGTGGCCTGTTTCCATAAATGTTACTGGCATGTTGCTACAATAATGAGTGTTATTCCAGTTATGCAGGTGTGCTGTTTGCCATACAATTTTCCTGATTCTATTGTTCTGGGTTAATTGGACCACCTATGCATGCTGTTATAACCAAGGTTGAAATGTTTTGTTCTTGTCTAACTAATACACCTTGAAAAACCTTACCACCATAGCATGTTGAGGAGGCAGATACCAGTGGATCTGCCTGTCCTGCTTCATCTGGCCAGCATGTCTGGAACCAACCTCAAACTGCCTCCTCCACTGGTCCTGCAACCCCTTGTGTGCAACCACATCACGGTACAGGGCCCATTCCTGCCTGGCTGTAGGTGTGGAGAGGACCCTGTCACCTGACTCCAGTTCTGAGATATGGTGTGCAGGGTCATCCAGAGGGATTTGGATGTAAGCCTGTACCAGATCAAGGGCAAACTGGTGCACTTCAAGGGGTAAGCTGGCCCCATTTCCCAGTCCCCAGCATATCCACCTTCAGGGCCATTAAGGGGCAGTGGTGACTGCCCATGGGTGGGAACCTCAGCTCCACTGTTTCCATCTGGGGCCACATGGCTCAATGATTCCCAACCACCCTCCCCGTCCAAGGTGTGTACCTCCTCGTATGTCATACACCACCCCTGTCTGCAGTCTTGTCTGTCTACAAAAGCAACCTCTCCTACCCAACTTACTTCCCCAAACATATCTACAACCCTTCCCTTACATCCCACTCTCACCTTAAAATATAAAAAGGGCCATCTGTCTCCACAATATTAATCTCGTCTAATATATAGCTCTCCATTTCACCCTCACGTACACTGCCATGAGTCAATCATCCCACCAATTAATCAACAATGTCCCCCACACCCCCCTCTCTGTGGGGTGTGAGGCTCCAAATTCCAAATTGCCCACATCATTCACAACTACTGCTGGCCAAGAAATGGTGAATTATGGTCCTTTCCTACACTAGTCCTGCACATACCTAGCTGCCTTTCATAATGTAATTCCCCCTGCTTTCCCCTGTTTCACCACTTTCCTACCACCCCTTTTTTCCTTTCTTTGTTTGGAATTAGCATAGGTTTAAGTGGGAGTAAGTGCCGCTAAGCAAAGCTAAGGGAAGCTAAGTGTCTCCTGGCATCACTTAGCGTCAGGCAAAACACCACAAACCTACTTAAACCTTCTTTAATCACTCTATCTTATTCAGCCACTGTTCTGCCCAGCAATAAAATAACCAGCCTTGCAAGGTCTCGAATCCAGGACCCTGTGCACTACAGTCAGAGCAACATACCACTACACCAAGTCTGCTGTGAGAATTATGACTGCTTTTATAAATATATCAAACATTGCAGTCATTTAACATTAGGGAAAAATGTCATCACTGCCAACTCTTGAACCCAGGACTCTGTGCACTAGAGTCAGAACAGCACACCAATACACCAAATCAGCTGTTGGAATTTGCAATGCTCTTGCAAATATATCATGCATTGCAGTCATGTAACATTAGGGAGAATGTCTTTACTGGCAGGTCTTGAATCCAGGACCCTGTGCACTAGAGTCAGAGCAATGCACCACTATGCCAAATTAGCTGTGGAAGTTAGAAATGCTTTTGTAAACATATCATGCATTACAGTCATGTAATGGTAGGGAAAAAGACAATTCTGCCATTTTTTAGACATAGGACCTTCTGAACCAGAGTCACAGCAATACAACATCATATCAAACCAGCTCTGGGGAATTAATGATGCACTTGTAAACATATCATTCCGTACGGGGATGTAACTTTAGTGAAAGAATGCATCAATGACAAAGTTCGAACCTGGACCAATCTGAACTACAGTCAGAGCAACATACCAGTAAGCCAACTGATCTGTGGAGCAGAGCAGCTGTTTTCACAAACATATCCTGATTGTCAGTCACACACTACTCCTATATATACTGGCCCATATCACAGTGTACTTGGGCCACTGATACAGACACAGAACCAGTACACAGACAAATAAATGCAGCTGGATGTACGGGAAGCCTACAATATCTGGTAGAGCTGACAACTGCACAGACTGTTGCTGAATATTCACAGTTGTGCCCCCTATTCATGGCAGTGTTCTCATAAAACCTACTCTGTGTGCAGACATACTGGCAAGGTAGTGCAGATTGGTGTTACAAAAGCATGACAAATAGCTCAGTGTCACACATCATACCCATCAGAACACACATGTCCATGCTAATCCTGTGTTACACATGCATGTATGCACATATGTCTTACAAATACACCTGCCATATGAATGGTTTGGTAGCTCCATATGTTGCAGTTCTAGCATCTGTCACATGTAGAAATGCACAGTCCTGGCCCACTGCCCAGTATGTGGCATGACAACTACATGCATGCCAATATAACATAGGAATAATGGTGTCCTGCAATGTCCAACAAAACAGGTTGCTCCTGCAGTCACTGCCACCCACAGTAGCATGATAAAGCCCTGCAGGGTGGGACACAATTCACATTTATGAATGTGTGTTCTAAATGTTGCCTAACACTCGCTGGATGGCACTATGACATTACATATGCACCACAGGCACATGCCTCACCTAGACTGTTGTGGGTACCCTCAACCAGGCTATGCTGTGACACAACAGCAGACACTGCACCCTCACTGACAGTTGCAGCATAATCTCCCCCAATGTCTTCACAATACCTATTCTGACTCCTGGCCAGAATCCAGCAGCTGTGGCCTGCTACATATGCAGCAGTATGTCCAACTACCTGCTACAGACCTAACATTGCTCCCAAACACCCACAGCAGGGCATCCACACAACAGCCAAACATAAAGGGTTGGGGGTGTTGAGGTTTTAAGGGACATGTCTCAGTCTGCCCCTACAAATGTACACAGCTGATAGACCAGCATCAATTGTAGCAGCATGCACAGTCAGATAGAAAAGGATCTATGACACTCACATCTGCCTGCCTCCTTACTCAACAGAACACACATATACATAGTGCACTGCTACAGAATCTGAAAGTCTGTTAAAAATGGCCAGACATACATACCTCTAAACTGTACAGATTTCCACAGAATGTCCAGATTGTTGCATCATAATTTTGGCCTGTTCCGCATAACATGTGTGTCTTTCTGCCAAATTGCTGGGATGATATGAGGAATGATGTCACTAAATGATGACATGCATTTGCGTTGCCGCCTTCAAATCCCTCAGAAAATGTATGTCAAAACAAACAGTGTTACTCTAGCAAATTTCAAAGTTTATAGGAGCAATATTTAAAATCTGTCCCCACTTATGGCCCTTTGTCCCCTCATTTTGTCGTGCTTTGTTCAGATTTCTTGTGCTAAAAGTTTGACAGGTGTGGCTGAGCTTCAGGAGTGTAACCACACTGGCAAAGAAAAAAAATGTATATAAAGTACTACCTGTGCAAATGTATGTATTAATAGTAGAAGCTGGAAGACTCAAACATACAGACATAATTTGCAAAACTTCAAGTAAATAAGCTGATCTTGTTTTACAAATGTGCTAAGTATCAGTGCAGCAAGCAGACATACATGTTTACAGCTAGAAGTTTTTGTATTGTCTTGAAACTTAAATAATTACTAGACTGAAAATGTAAAAGTGTTTAACTGCGTTATGACGTCCAGTTCTACACAAACATCAGACACATATGTACTTCTGATGCAGAGATGTTAAAATGTATGTTAGTTGCTGTTAGCCTGGAAGAAAAGGCAGGTGACACACACTGATGTAATCTGAGTTAACCATCATTATTGTTGATTATTACTTTCAGCTTTGTCTCACAGAAAGGCCTTTGCATGTTGTATGTGTCTGTGTATCTGACAACATCCACTCATCTTTAAATTGCTTGAGATACTTTTGTGCGTTGCACTACCCCCACACAACGGTGACTTCTGAGCCCTTGACATAACTTTTTCTCACAAATGATTGCATAAATGCAAACGCAAGCAAGTTCAAAGTAGCTTTAGCCCTAAATTGTTTATGATACCTTCACCCTCACAACGGCGATTTTCTAGGTCGTGCATTACCTTTTTTCGCCTTTTTGCTAACATAAAAGCATACATAAACGCATATGATATCATTGCCCTCACAACTGTAATTTTCTGGTCTACGTGCATAACCTTCTCTCCCTTATACTAACATAAAAGCAAGCACAAGCCTGTATGCCATCAAAACAGTGGTGCAACACCACAAGACTAAGTGGACCTCATTTGAAGGAGTGTGCGATGTTCGCTCTCCCCTACCAACCACATTATCCTTCACGTGGACCTCACAACACAGCGTTGCTGTAGTCCAACTGAGAAAAGGACTATTCCGATGCCTGGAGCTTGTCTACTTCCCTAAGGCATTGTGAATTAGACTTGCTCTCTATATTTTACATACAAAATATTGGATTTAATATCCAAATAGAATATTTACAGTAGCAGAGTATCTGCAGTTAAACACTCTAGCTAATGTGCATTAGCACTAGCCTACAAGGCACTCTCAGGAACTATTTCAGCTCTGTTTGGGCTTTCCTACACTCACAATAGGGCTTAGTCAGTCCTAGCCATAGCTCAGGCATGACACAGCCTCCCTCAGGATCCCTTTTTCACTTAGGTAGAGCATATTGATTTGCTAGGATATTCACCCAGTCTCAATGCTTAGATAGCCCTGCCATATTACATTTCACTAGCTAGTACTATGTTATTCTATGTTCCATTGTCTGGTGCTACGTATTGCCTCTTAATTTGATTATTTAAGTGAGTCTCAATGCCAGTCTCAATGCTTAGATAGCCCTGTCACATTACATTTTTACTAGCTTGTACTGTGTTATGCTATGTTTTGTCTTATGGTGCTATATATTGCTCTTAATTTGTTTTTGTAAGTGCTTTATGTACCTGTACCTGCTCAACCAAGCACTCTATCTTCCTAACAAAGAGAAAAGGTTATATCATATTTAGACACCACTTTTATATTACTAGGTAGCGTTAATGGCTTTTTAGATATGACTAGGTAGTGCTTATGACTGTGTGGGATATTTCTATGCTACTATTCAGATAACCTTAACCGAATATAATGTCCTAGTTTCCTCTGTAAAGTCATATCTAGTATAAGATGCTCTCTATAATCATTTAAATAACCTGGCTAAATGCATTATTTGCCTGTATCTTGCTTTATTATTGCTATATGTGGCTTTATATTCCCCTGCCTGTTGGTTCGCTATTTCTGTTAATTCCCCTATCATCCTTACCTGAATGGGGTACTGTTGTAGAACTGTTTTTTTTTTTTTTGAATAACCATTTTATTACTGTTGTAGAGCTGTTTTTTTGTAGAGCAACTGTTTTATTAACCCTGTACTGTTTCATAATTTATACTGCAAATATCCACTTACTGTACCTCTGCTGCCTTTTACTACTACCCTCCTACACTGCTATCCCCTTATACATTCCCTCCTTCCGTGCCTAATTCTTTGAGCTCCCTATCTTCCTTAAACCCTCCCTTTTCATTTTACTTCTCCTCCTGTGTCTCTTCCTCGAGCTCTCTATCTTCCTACTATATTACCTCTTTTTCTTACCCCTTAAGCCCTGTATTACCTACTACTCCTCTAGCATGTTTCTCATCCACTCCTGAATACTCTCCCCTGTACTTCCTCTTCTATTCACCTGCAACTATAACCTCCTATTGTACTTAATCCTAGATTATCTTTCCTTTCATTTTACAGTTCCTCACCAGAAAACTCCCTCCAGAAGCTCCCTCCCTACATCAAAAGCCTAAGGAAGACCTCCCGCTATTACCTCTGACATTTCCCTGGAGCTGCCGGTTAATTTAGGACTAAAGAATTACTGTGAAGACTGCCCTAAAGTAAATATTGTGAATGTAGGTAGCCTTACACCATCTACTGTCTCTGCAACTACCTACTTAATAACGCTTGTATTTTTTTTTTTAACTTCCCTTGTAAGCGATTCAGCAGCCTACTGCAGACCATAACAAAATACTCCCCCCACAGGTCAACTGAGTCCTAGATATTTCCCTCAGTAAAGGTTAGGTGTTCTCCACCCCCTTCCAGCCTGTTTACTTCTATTTCACCACAAAGTGGCAGCACCTACCAACCATAAGACAGTATCTCTTTTATTTTACTTGGCTCCTCTCCTAAGAAGCTGTCTAAGTAGCTTATTGAGCTGGTATTTTCACTGCCTATATCCTGGTACTTCCACCCCTGAACAGAATCCCATAACTAATTTTAACTCTTTATTTTCTTTCCTGATAGCTATTTATCTTACCTATTTACACATCTACTATACATACTCTCCTTGCTATCTCTGCTGCAGTGGCTGATAATTTTTCTGCTGCTGGTTTTTCCTTCTGTTCTTCCCCGCTCTGTTCGCATTCAGGCTCACTCCGCTCCCCTACCCTACCCCCAATTCCCACACACCCCCACTGCATCTAGACTTATACCCTCATAACCACACCTACTTCTTCTCCTACTACTAAACTCCACCCCTTCCTCTTCCTATTCCCGCCCCTTCACAACTTCCCTCCACCACAAATCCCACATCCTCCTCATTCAATACACCACACATCCCTCTTCTTTCTTACTACTAACCATATAACTCTCAAGGAACTTAAACATGTCTCCAAAATATATTCTTCTCCATTCAACTAATTCTCTTACTTAACCTAACCTTCATCTACTACCTTACCCAGCCTAACACCCTATCTCACATCCCACACTTTCACACAACCTGCTCTCTCAACATACCTCACTCCTACTCAGTCATACCAATATCTCCTACACTTTATCCCATCAAACCCAATCTATGCTTTCAATACAAACTTATCCCACCTTACAAAGCTGCACGCCACACTCTACCAAAAATATCCCCTACAACTCCTATTACTTATGAAAAAAAAACAAAACCCCATACTACATAAAGCAGATTCTAACATCTCTACTTTTATCTGGGGATGTGCACCCTAACCCAGGCCCAAACACCCCCCCTCTACATCTAAATCCATTCGACTAGCATCCCTTAATGCACAAAGCTTAACTAACAAAGTTCCAAACCTTCAAGCCTGGCTACACCATAACAAACCAGATATCTTAGGCATATCTGAAACCTGGTTAAAACCTCATATAAAAGATGTGGAGATAGTACCACCTAACTACTCCATTATCAGGGCATATAGAACCCAAAAAAAGGGGGTGGGGTAGCTCTACCCTACTCATCCTCTCTATGCATTACTCCCTACAATAAAACTATTCCTTGATTCAACAATGCTGAATTAATACTAGCCCAACTTCAATTAAATAAACACAAAAAATATATGCAAAGCCTCACTCTAAATTCCCCCTGGTGACAATATCTACACACTTGAAGATATCCTCTCCTGGTTCTCAACCAATATATCTAATGAAACCATCATCATGGGAGACACCAACATCAATTGGTCCTCCATTCAATCCCATACCCCCTTCATTAACATCAACCTATATAAATTCACTCAACTCATCAACTCCAATACTAGACCCTATAAAGACTTCACTACTGGCAGTATTATAGACTGGATCTTAGTCTCTCACCCCCACTACTACCCCGATAGTGGAACTCTTCCTGACTCCCTAAGCGACCACCTTCCCATCTTTGCTACACACCTTCCTTCTCCCCTACAAGTTACCCATAATTACGTCACTTCCAGATACCAAAAAAACTTCAACCCAGAAGCTTTCTCTAACTCCTTAAAATCATTTAACTGGTACCCCCTAAAAACTCTCCCCCTGGAAAGTGCTATCACTCACTTTAATTCTACTTTCCTAAATCTTTTAGATATTCATGCTCCCTTAAAAACCAGAAGAATAAAAAACAAAACATCCCCTTGGCTAACTAAAAGCACACTAACAACCATGCGACTAAAAGATAAAGCCTGGGCACACTATCAGAAGCACAAATCTCCCACTACCCTTAATGAGTACAAAACTCTTCACAACACACTAAAAAATGCTTATTACAGCAGACCGTCAAAACTACTACTCTTCTCTTCAAACTAAAAAAAAACTGACCCACAAAAATTCCGGAGAAGTGTAACCTCCCTCTTAAAACCTGGTACAACTGAAAACCCAAACCCCAACCCAAATGTACAAGACAATGACATTGCCACCGAGTTTAACTCTTTTTTCATTGACTGTATTTCCAAACTAACCTCTTCCTTCTCGTGCAACCATCCACCTCCTACTTACATCTATCCCACCCCTACACCCCCCCTTCTCCACTCTATCACCCTGCTACCTCTCAACCCTCTACTTTCTCCATGAAACCAATCCCTACTTCCACTATAAAAAAACTCCTGCAGAAGCTAAAACCATGCACCAGTGCCCCTGATAACATCCCCTCACACTTCCTCAGCATAGCTGCAGATGCTATCGCCCTCCCAATTAGTATCCTAATCAACCACTCTATCCAAGAAGGTCACATTCCACTAATCTGGAAAAAGGCTTTTATCATTCCCCTTCATAAAGGATGGAATAATACTAGTATTACCAACTTCCGGCCCATCGCTATCCTCTCTCCTATTTCAAAAATTCTAGAGAAATGTATCCATCTTCAACTCCTTCCCTATTTATTAGACAACAACCTACTAACTTCTACTCAACACGGTTTCCGTCCTAATCATAGCACTATGACAGCCCTCCTATCATTCCTTGAAACTGTGAATAAATCTAGAGATTCTGGTCTCACTGTATCTACCATACTACTTGATCTCTCCAAGGCATTTGACACTATCTCCCATAACCTACTACTCACTAAACTCTCAAAGCTAAACCTATCACCTTCAACTCTCAATTGGTTCAACAGCTATCTCTCAAACAGGCAACAAGCTGTCAAGTGGAAAAAAACATCTCCTCTTTCCTAAACCCCCCCACAGGTGTCCCACAAGGATCCATATTAGGACCCCTCCTCTTTAATATCTTGATGATTACTATCACTCTACCCCACATGCTAACATCATCCAATACGCAGCTGATTCTACAATCATCTGTGCTTACTCTTCCATTCCAACTGTCCTAAATCTGACTCAAGATGCCTTCTCCACCGCAGAACAGTGGATGAAAGATAACCATCTTGCACTTAATGCAGCTAAATCAAAACTAATGATATTTACCCCCGCTAAAACCAACACATTGGACCGACAACTATTCTCCATCACCAGTCAAAATAATACTCCACTTGAACTGGTATCTGAATCCGAACTACTAGGAGTTCAAATCGATGATAAGCTTAAATTCGAGTCCCATCTACTACTAAACATTAAAAAAAAAACACCAAAAACTCGGCCTGCTCTATCGACACAAGCAATTCCTCTCATCAGCTACCAAACTCACTCTCTCTACCACATTTCTCTTACCCTCCCTTCTATATGGTGCCCCTCTTTTAACTAATCTACAATCATCTCTCAAAACAAAACTATCTACCTGTTACAATAAAATATCCAAATTCGCCACTAGCAATAAATCTTCAACACATCACTGTGCACCACTCCAAAAACTAAATTGGCTTGAACTTCCCAACCACCTCTCCTATACTCAGCTCACATATGCACGCAAACTCATTTTTCAACCATCCCTCTGTCCCTCCCTGTCCACTACCTTTAAAATTCACCACACCCAAAGACTTCTCAGATCTACTAACCAAAACCTAATAGAAGTCTACAGACCTCTTCACCCCCCAGGACATAACCTCTTCTCCTTTTCCCTAGCATGCCTATGGAACTCCCTCCCCCCATCCATTCGTACCATCACTCCACTCCTACCTAACATCCACATGGGAATGCTCCTGCTCCCACCCCACATAATCATTCTCCACTCTCTGCAGTCTTCCACCTCTCACTTTGTCTATTACAGCTAGTAATCAATTTCTTAATAATACGTATCATCCTGAAAGCCCTCTGCATCTATTTACTCACTTCCTTATCCTTCTTAAAAAAAAATGCTTTTCTTATGATATCAGTTTGTTTCTATTTTGCTACTTTTTAAATTTTGTTATTTAACTTTACTGATTATAACCTCTGTACCTTGTTATGTCTTGTATGATATGAATTGTAAATCTCTGTAACATGTAATCTTTGATGGAGCTTTTCTCCCCAGGATCCATTGAAAAAGGGTTCACTTGGCCCAATGGACTATCCTGGTTAACCAACAGCAAATACATAAATAAATAAATAAATCTGTATTTGCCTTGCTAATAGTGAGAACCTAGGGAAATGTGAAATCATTTACATATAGATGGAAATATAATATATCTATCTGATGTTTGTGTGGTTGGCAGTGCTCTGAATATCAGGCATCTCTTCATTTCATGTTGATTTGAATCCCTTTATCCAAGGTTTGATCACTTCGATTCTGTATCTTATTCTAGTATTACATTTGTTTTGTTATAATTATTCTGTTCTGTTCAAGTTTTAAGAGTTCCCCCTCCCACTCGCCCAGTCCTTGTTGTATTCTTAAATTTGGTGGCTTTTGAGTTGCCCACCCCTACTATAAGTCTCATTTTGGACACTCCTCCCAGTCTCATCCCATCATCTTATTCTACTGAGTAGAGAGAGAGAGAGCATTTGGGAATGCCACCCCCCTTGGTTTCCCAAATGTAAATTATCATGTTTCATTCCTTCAAACTTCATGTATTAAAATAATTCTACTGTATTTGTGTTGCTTCCTACTTTATTAGTTTATTTTGCCTTTACTACCTGTTCTTAAAAGTACTCAATTGCACTTATTCTGCTGCATTTATTACTGCATGTTAGTAGCCTGATTAAAGTGCAACTGATATTCTAAGCCTTTTGGTTTAATCACTTGGGCTTCAGGCCAGTTATTGTACATTAAGAAGGTTTGTGGTTCACACTCTTGTGGGAGGAGAGGGTAGATTCTGCCCTTCTGAGCTGGGAATTGCTGGTTAAAGGCTTATTGTGCCTGGTTATTTGCACTGTTTCATTCTGAAATTGGTTTATCTTGTTTGCCATAGCATAGACTAGATTTAGACCTGCTGAATGTAGCTTTTTTGTATAGCTTCAGCACTAATCCAGGCCACCTTTTTTGGAGAGGGTTCCCCTGCATCCCAGTGGCAGGAGTGTGAAGTTAGAACATGTGTGATTGTTTTTAATTGGTTCATTGGTTAATTTGTTTAAATCACTTTGCCCTTGTTTGCTACTGTTGTATTTAAGTGTGTATCTCCTGTGTTAAATTGATCTAAACAGAGTTGAAATATCTTTAGAATAGCATGTTTACAGGTTTTGCTTTATTCTGATCTGTGTGATTTCTGTGTTTCCTGCTATACCATTTTGTGTTGGCTAGTGCCTGCCTGCACTTAATGGGAGTAAGTGAACTGTTTGCAACTGGTCTGGCATAGGGTGTTGAGCTAAGAGCTCAGGGACAAGGGTTGGTTGGTCAGTTCCAGTGTCTCTATTTTACCTTTGTTTTGTGGTATTTAAAACAAGCATCTGTGTGGGTTTGTGCGTAATTGCCTGTTGCACACCACCATTATGCTGTTTTAATCCTTTGTGAGGTATCTCAAGTTGCATTTTTTCCCTTACCAGCACTCCTGTGTGAGTGAGGCCCTTGCCTCCAGCTACTGTTTTGATTTTATCCAGCCATACTCACACCTATAGGTACTCTCCTCAGATAGTAACCACTCTACTATCCCTGACCTCTGTTCCACAGATTCTAATAACCATGGATGGACAAAGTGAGACAGTGTAACAACTGCATGAAGTACACCGACAACCCTCTACAACTACCAACTAAGAACACAATATGTGAGAGATGCAGTCACATTAAGAACCTAGGATCCTTGTTGTCTCAGTTAAAAGCCAGTACATGTTTGGCAGATCATGATGCTTTGCCACAGATTCACCTTCATCTGTCTCCGCTGGGATTTAGGCTTCTGGCAAAGGCTCCTGCTTCCCCAATAGTGCCTTTTTTAGCCGAAGTTATGATCACAATATTACCAACATGAATAATTCATATAAATGAAATTAAAGGTCATGCCGCTAAATGCTAGGAGTTTTAGCATGAAACTGCACTCATTGCAAGCATTCATTGCCCTGGAAGATGCTGACATTTGTGCAGTCACTGGAGCCTGGTTCAAAGCTGTGGACAGCACCCCAACCTTATCAGGTTACCCATCCTACCATACTTTCATACACCAAATGGAGGGCTACAAAGCCAAAGGAGGTGGAGTTCCAATATTTATCAAAGACATACATTCCTCCAGGCTGGTCAAACAGTATGATGCACAGGAGACACTGCAAGTGCAGTTAATTGTTGACATATATATTCAATTCATAGCTAGCTACAGATCCCCAACCATTGCTCAGGATACCCACTCCACCTAACTGTACTTACCTCAATCCATCAAGATTCAACCCTCTACCCTGATCTTTGGTGACCTTACCTACGCAACCATAGACTGCAGGACCTTCTCTAGCCCAAACATGAACAGCCAGAGATTCCATGACTTTGTCAATGGCAATTCATTGGATCAGCTGTTCGACATTCCTATGAGAGGTGAAATTATCTTGTACCTGCTTAACCAACAAGAGTAGCCACTGTAGCACGCCTATAGTAGTTTAATTAATTAATTAATTAATTAATTAATTAATTAATTAATTAATTAATTAATTGAATTGGTGTGGATATAAAAGGGCTGGGTTTAATGTAAAGTATTATTCTGAGGAAGTCCCTACTTAGAGGGAAGAAAGCACTTAACATGTTTGTCAATTAAAGCCTTGGATTTTCCTGTGCAGTGTTGTTTTCCACTTTTTATTTATTTTTTAGTCATGCTCCTGTGGTTATTGAGCTTGTTTCCAATGGTTGTGGCACAGCGCAATGGAGGGTTCAGGCTCTAATAGTGATATTGTGGATTTGCTACAACAGATTAATCAACAATTGGCTGAGCATACAATACAAATTAAAACGCTAATGGACAAACAGAATGGACTGGTAAATCCTTTTGGTAGCTCAGGCTATCCTTTAAGCCAGCCAACATAGCATTCACAACCTGAGCAGTCGGGTCAGGAAGTTCATGGTTCACAAGTTGGTAATCCTGATAATTCTCAGCCGAGGGGGACTGGCAGGGGCCTTAAGGAAAGAACAAGGCGGAAAAATAACACTTTTGACTTTCAGTCCATTAATGGGCATCCTTAACCTGGTTCACAGCATGTTTTTACAATAGCAGAAAGATTGAAATACCTTGAGAGGGATTTATTAGCGTTCTAAAAGTTGTAAATGGAGAATGCATATTTGGAAAATAATATTGAGTTGCAGCAGGTACCCCATGGGCTGCATATGTGGAAATATTCCAATGGTACAGAAAATAGCACTGATTTTTTTAAAAAACTTCTTGAACTTTTTGACCGGAGGGATTTAGAACTTATAAAGCTCATGGTAAAGTATAATAAGTATGCATGGGAATCCTTAGCAAAGGATCCTGATGAAGGAAACAACATTATTTTAAATGATTTAGTGTTTGATCATTATCAAACTAATTATAATAATGTGTTTCAATAGGTGGACAATCTTTGCAATGACATATATAGTCAGAAAATTAATAAATTTAAGAGGGACATGAATGAATATTCAAAAGGGAAAGTATATCCGCTTTCCCCGGATTTCCATGGTAATGGTGGGGAAGGAACCAATTGTGAACCAGAAAGTAGAGAGAACCTAATGTCATCACAGAGGTTTTATCAGGAGCAGCATCCACAATTTTAAGAATCTCCTTCACATGATGGTTTACAGCAATCAGAGAGACTGAGTGGAAACGGGCTGCAAGGCCCATTTTTTGGAGAATACTTACAGGGAATATGTAGTCCAAGGAGCCAGACCAAAGAATTTCAAAAATCGGAATCAACAGCGGAGAAATTAATGGATATGGCCATTGATATTATAAACAGAAAAAGTGGTGATAAAGACTTGAAACCTGGGGAACTGGGTGAAGATAATACTGGGCAGACATTTTTGTACAACTATTGTCAAGTAAGTGACGATAGTAGTATTAATAGTGGTTGTACAGTGTTAGAGTTTAACCAAGTCCCAGGGGCAGTTGGAATTGATACAAATGACTTATGATTTAGTAATTGCTCATCTGATGTTGAACAAATTGATTTTGATTTATTTATGTATTGCTTGGATGATTTGATGGATGTTGAAGAGGGAGTTTTACCACAAGTTACAAGTAATGCAACTGGAGATTTTAAAGTATTTAATTATTCTAGTAAAAATATCAAAAGTGCACATGTAAATTTGTTGCCAAGTAGGAGAGGTAAAGTGGCTGATACTTTGTTGGACTACTGTATTTACATGGAAAATAAACTTGAAAGCGTGGTATAATAACAATAGTTACAGTGAAAAATGCAGAGTATTTTTGAAAAAAACTAGTATTTTTAATCCCCCTATTAATAATTTGATAAGGGTGTTTGAAAAAGTATGTGAAAGAGATATAAGGCAAATATATACAAGGCCAGACGCACAGTATGGTTGCAACTTAACTATGGATGAACAAAAATTGTTAACAGAAACTGCCAATGATAAGAATATATGGCGTTATAAAGCCCAACAAAGGTAATGGGGTAGTAATTATGGACAAAGGGGATTATTCCATTGATATGAATATTTTGCTAACTGAAGGGACATATATGGAAAGTTCAATTAATGAAATCCATATAACTTACAAAAGGCTAGACTTATTATTAGAAGACATGTTATATCAAGGCCAGATTAATGAGGAAGAATATGGTTGTATAAAGAATGAATATCCCATGGTCCCGAGTATATTTGGAATACCCAAGATCCATAAGGGGCTGAATAACCCAAACTTTCATCCAATAGTAGATGAAAAAACTTTCAAAGACTTGCTTTATTAGTAAGTATTTGGACGTACATCTACAGAAAGGATTGAAGGTATTTCCTTACATTTGTAAGGATTCTTGGAATTTTTGGGAAAAGTTAAACCATATAGAGGTTAGCAGTGAGGTACATCTGGTCACTATAGATGTGTGTAATTTATTTTATGTGATACCTCACAAGGAAGATTTAATATGGTTAGAAGCTCAGTTAGGTAAAACTGGTATATATGACCAAGACCAAATAAATATATAACCTTTATGGAAGTCATTTTAAAAAATAATTATGTGTATTTTGAAAGGCAGTATTATAAGCAGGTAACAGAAGTGGTAATGGGGACTTGTGCCCCATTTTTGCCAATTATGTTATGTCCTTCTGTGAACAGGAGTACATAACAGCAAGCAAATTTAACGTTCAGATTTTACATTACACAAGGTTTTTGGATGATATATTTATGGTATGGAAAGGTACAGAGGATGAATTAAATAAATTTTTGGGATGTATAAATGGGACTGTCCACTTTTTGAAATTCACTTATGCTTATAGTAATAATAAAATTGCATATTTGGATATTGATTTAAGAATAGACTTTGAAAACAACAAACTGGAGTCTGATTTATCGAAAACCCACATTCTCAAACTCCTATTTGGAGTTTGGGAGTTGGTATCCATACCATCAAAATAAGTCCATTATAAAAAGGCAATTAGTATGGGCAGTCAGGATGGTAAATAATGATAGTAAATTTCTGGAGGAAGTTCATTTTTATTACATTTATTCATCAAAAGGGGTTACCCTGAGGATTTGTTGAGAACAATTAGTGAGGAAGTCATAAAAAAAGAATGGAAGGAATTTATGGGCCTATTTCGGGGGGATTGATAATGGCAATGAAGTCGCCATTATGTATAAAAAGGAAAGGGAAGAACTAGGTTTGAGTTTCATTACTACATTTAATCAAGACTCCAGTAAAGTAGTCGACGTCATAAAGAACAATTTTACAGTTTCACCAAAACTTGGGCCAAAAAGTGGGGATTTCACCAATGATTATATATAAAAAGTATAAATCATTCAAAAACATTTTAGAAATGTGTAGTGTATCAAATGAAGTGCACAATAATAGACTAGTGGGGAATTTTAAATGTGGGATGTGCACGTATTGTTGTCATATTTTGGAAACTGGAGACTGCTTTTATTTGAATGGTAAAATAATTTTTTTAAGTAGTCATTTTAATTATAGTAGTAAAAATGTCATTTACATGGCCAAATGTCAAAATTGCCTGGTATATTGTATAGGAAAAACTGGTAGATGGTTTAAAGACCGAATAAGGGAGCATCTTTGTGACATGAAAAATCACAAGATGACCAATGCTTTAAGTAGACATCTTTTGGAATATAATCAGCACATGTTTAAGTTTTTAGTAATACAGCAATTATTTAAAGATATGCAAGGGAGAATATTAGATGTACACCTGTATATATGTGAGTTAAAAATGGCAGCTGCATCTAAACGCAACTCAATATCCAGGCATTAATGAGAATGTCAGAATATCCAGTGTATTAAAGTTAAAAATACAACATAATGTGCAGGATTCACGATGGCTTGCACGGAGTCTAAGAGTCGTGTAAGACTCCATGCAGCCATAGCGATCCAGGAACAGCCCGAAATACCATGTAAGAGACCAGCTAAAACGTCTCTTATACGGGCAGAGCGTGGATATGCTAATTACCTCACTTGCAGCCAAAAGGCATGCAAACAAGGTAGATTAGCGATCCACAAAGCTGAAACCAGCCCGTGTAAGAGTCGTGTTAGGTGCAGAAATGTACTCAGTTGACAACTGAGTACGTTTCTGCAAATAGCACAATGGAGCCATGTCAGCTCCAAATAAAGTGTGCATATGTGTCAGGCAGCATGCCAATGGCCAAATATATGGCCATTGGCACGGTAACCCGATGCAAACATGAAATAATTTTTTTTTTTCGGCGATCGGCGAGGTTTAAACGCAGCACAGCCCCGTGCAAACGGGCTGCGCTATATAAAACATAAAAATAAAGGTTTGAAACCCACAAATGTGGGTTTTATGCAATGCATGGATTTACAATGCAGGGACTAGCAGACTGAAAACAACATGGCCACCGTTTAGTGGTTGCTAAGGGGGGAAGCTGAGTGTAAGACACGTAACTAAGCATTAGTAGGCAATCCTATGTAAATGAGTGGTAGGATAGGGAATCTCACTGTCACATAGCAAATGAGCACATTCCGTGTAGTGTAAGAGTTAGATAAGGGGGAGTAACAGAGTAGGAGATAGGTGACATTACAGGGGGGAATGTAAGAAAGAAATCAAGCTCATTGGAGCAAAGTGGTATGTGAAAGATGTCAGTCACACAGCATAGAAAGAGGAGTGTCAACAGATAAGCATGGGAAAGTCAAGAAATGGAAGGTGTACACTGTGGCTAACACCAAAGTTTCTTGCTGTGCGTGCATGCGCGCGTGTGTGTGCTGGGAGGCGCGAGTAAGACAGAGTGCACGTGTGTAAGCCAGAGTAAGCATATAGGAGCCTGTTTAAAGATCTGTAAACTTGTTTGCACTGGTGTGCGCGCGTTTTAACCCGAATAAGCAGATTGTAGTCCGTGTAAGCATGTGTGCGTGCGTGGTAGCCACTGTGAGCGTGTTTTCGCTGGTATGCGCGCTGCTCCCCCCTGAGGAAACAGAGAGGAAAAAGGAAGCAGAAGAAATAGTAGGAAGCTAGCAGGGAATACTGGTAGAGCTAGCAGTTGAAAACAATTAGAAGCAGGCAATTACACAGGCAGAATACTAGTCCAGCCCAGCACTTAAAACACTGCAAACAGCATTGCAGTATGTTTCTCTCAAGAGACACTGCAAGACAGGAGTAAGCTATTAGAAGTGAAAACTGAAAAACCTGCACTCAGAACAAACATGCTAGGGGCTGCCATAGCTGCTATAAGGAGACATAGGAGACTTGCTGAGGGTGGTGACAATGCAAATGCTGCCAGACAACCCACAGTGAGGAGATGGAGAAGAGTGTACAGGCCCAGGGTCACCTACCAGGGGTTACATGAGCTGGAGATAGTGGAGCACTATAGAGTGGCCAGAGACCTCCTGCAGCAAATTGTTGAGCTGTGCAGGCCATGCCTCACACACAGAACCAACAGAGGGGAACCCATCCCAGTGGAAACCAAGGTATGTGTTGGCCTAAGAATACTAGCAACAGGTACCTTCCAGAGACCAACTGGTGATATGATGGGGATCTCACAGGCATCTGCATCCAGGGTACTGCACCAGTTCCTGGATGCCATGTCGGCACATGTCGGAGATCATGTATATTTCCCCAATTCCCATGAGGCATTGGCCAGCAATATGCGACTCTTCCAGCAAATAGCAGAATACCCTGAAGTAGTGGGTGCAATAGACTGCACGCATATACGCATCAAGGCACCAGCTGGTGAGCGGGGTAGGGCCTACATCAACCGCAAGGGCTTCCCCTCCATCAACTGCCAGGTCATGTGTGATGCCCAGGGCATAATAACGAATGTGTGTGCTGGCTGCCCTGGAAGCTACCATGATTCCCATATCTGGTATCTGACACAGCTGTACCAGACATTTGCCAATGGGGACATCCCACATGGTCACTTAGTGGGGGATGCTGGATATGCACTGGAGCCGTGGCTGATGACACCCATCAGAAATGCACACACACCTGAACAAGAACGCCATAATGAGGCACACGCACAAACACGAAATGTAATAGAGCGTGTGTTTGGGCTGCTCAAGTCACGGTTCCGGTGCCTGGACACATCTGGTGGAGCCTTGCAGTACTCACCAACTACATGTACCCAAATTGTCATGGTATGTGCTATGCTACATAATATGATTCTGCGAAAACAGCTGCAGCAGGACCAGCATAGGGCCGGGACAAACAGCCCCCCACCATTGCCAAGGCCATCACAGGCAGAGCGTGACTCGGAGGAGGAACAACCTGAGCCTGCCCCAGTAGACAGATGGAGGTGTGCCCAGTATGCCCTGGCCTTGGCAAAGAGGCAATGCATAGCACATACACTGGCTCAGTAGGAACCCTGGGAATGATACCCCTCTCTGACTCACTCATATAGTAACAGGGACGCCTAACATGACACAACCTGCTTTCAAATATGTACAGGCAGTGTAGTATGTGCATCCAACATAGGCAGCCCTGCAGCACCACCTGAGGCATGATTGCCATGTGTTAAGCAATGTAACACCATCTAGTATATGCAAACATGATGACCCTGCCTAACATCTCACCCTCACCAAGCATGATGCCACACTATAAAGACAACAAGATCAAGTACAATAATTGGCTGAAGTATTGCTGTTAGCAAAGGGGAACAAATGGCTGACTGCCTGGGATGACATGCCGAGCAAGACATGATGCTCCACCTGCTAGGGATGGCACGCACCCAGCACACCTGGCTGTGTGGATACTGGCAAAGGCTGTTGTCACCCCCACTGTGCCTTGAATAGGTAAGGCTGGAAACACAAACCCACCACCATAGTTAGCACAAGGGATAACAACCTGGACGTAATGCTACCCAATGCCAGAAGTCTAAACTGCAAGGTGCATGCAGACCAAACCCACCTCAGCATGGAGAATGGTAATATCTGTTCTGTAATAGAAACCTGGGTCAAGGCCCAGAAGAGCACCCTAATACTACCAGATTATGCTTTATACCATGCTCTACAGCCCCAAAACATGGAACAAACTACAATAGGAGTGTGGCTATCAGTAATTGTCAAGGATAACCACACCCCCAGGTTGGTACCACAGCAAGAAGCAGCATGGACTATCCATGGGGAAGTAACAGTGGCTCAAACTGCGTCCCTGTTTGCAGCCTGCTACAGACCACCCTCACAAACCCAGGAATCCCAGCCAGCCTTCCTGAAGACACTGCAGAGTATGAATGTCTCAACAAATACCAAACAAGGCACACACAAAGTATGACATAGGTGGTAATCCATTATGTACGGAAGAAGTAATCAGGGACCTAGGGACACAAGTGGATGGTAACCCATCATGTGACACTCACATTGCCAAGGTGGCCAGGAAGACCTGCTATATTGCCCACCTTAATATGAAAGGATGCACATGTAGATCAAGAGAGGTCACTGTGCCCCCATACTCTTCCCTTATCAGGCCCATACTTGAGAACAATGCCCCAGTTCGGATGTACCTTACCCGACACCTGCAGCAGTTAGAAAGACCCCAAATGTACCTCACCAAGAGGATAAAGGGTCCAAACATTTGTCATCTGCTGCCTGGCTAAAGAAACCACAGCCCAATTCACATGCATACTGCCCAGTCAGAGGCGATGTATGCCTGATGTACAAGGCCATGTCCAATCCAGAATGAATGGACATGCACCACTGCAGAAACTCCAAATTCAGCAGAGACACCACAGTGAGATATCTGAACCTCCACACATAGATAAATAGGATGTGCTGGAGGGACAGATCCATAACCCAGAGGCTCCTTACACTCTGGAACAAAATCGCAGTCCATGATAGGCTGAGCTCCACACTCATACTCAACAAGAGAAATCCGGTTAAGTGCATGGGAGATAGTAGGTGTACACTGGGGGCCATCCCTGTGTCACATCTAGTAAAGTAAACCCTAAATGGGCATAATATGCACATTGCAAGGGGTGTCGAAAGCCACACGCAGTCTGTCTATGCGCAAACATGGCTAGGACAGATAGCCTAGTATGAACCTATGAACCTATGACGATACAAATTGTGCAGGACACAAAGGATAATCACACAGCTGTCCTAACTGATGGTAGGAACCATGGTGATAATCTACTGATATGCTCTGCAGTACTCAAATATCACAAACAATACACCAAACCCACACACATTGCCAACATCCAACCTAACAGATTCTTTGCAAACTCCCCACCAGCACCAAACTGCTAAATATCTATCCCAGCAGAGTGCTGGCCCCCTGACATTGCAGATGCTGAGGTAACAGCCAGCATCTACAAAGCAAACCACACAGCATCAATGGTACCAGATGGTGTCCTGGGTTGTGTCCAATAAGTACTGTAAGAAGAATGGAACACCAAATAGCACTACTGCGCACTCACAGTCTTACCACAGGATATGTACCCAAAGAGCAGTATACAGCAACAGTGGTCCCTCACCACAAAGGTGGTACCTGAATGGATACTGCAAATTATCACGAATAATAACACAAAAGAAGCCAGCACCATGCCAGTAAAGCGTTTATTGCGATCTGGTAACTCGGCTTTTCGCCTTCAAATGGATCACAAATACATGGTGCTGTTAACTCTTATTTATACAAATCTTTCCTTAGTTAACCAGCACCAATTAATCAATCAACATTTTCTAAATAAATTTAAAGTGCTTCGCCAACATTTTATTATACATATCTTGAACATTAAAACAAGATATCAGCAATTATAGCTTCATGTTTACTATTATTAAGTTAATAAATTCAATATATAATTATTCTATTATAAAATATATTTCATAATATGATAATATGTATATATGAAAGAGAATTGATTTAAATAACTTCAAATAATAAAATAAAATAAAAAAACCATTGTGACACTAAGAAATATCCTATACAAAATTATTTAAGAAAATGTATATGTATATATAATGGTGCATACACATATGTGCAACTATATGTGTATACAAATGGAGAAGATTTAACTTCTATAAGTAGATTTATTCAACTATTTTATATCAACTATTTAATTAATCTATAATGACTAGTGTAAAAAAATATATACATATATATATATATGTATATATATATATATATATATATATATATACATACACACACACATGTAAATGTATATATATATATATATATATATATATATATATATATATATATATATATATACACATATACACATATATACACACACATATACACATATACATAAAATTATATATGCGTGTGTACATAACTGAATAATATTAAGTGCTTAATTCCAAATTTAGTCCATGTGGTTTCAATGTGTTAAAGTTAAGAATCATCCTGGTCTCTAATTCGAGTAATTTTTGAACTAATAGTCCCCCATTTTCACAATTAAAGGGTTTGCCCAACACACAAAATTTTAAACTACTTGCATCACCTTTATGTTTTTCCAAAAAGTGTTTGGCCACCGGACTATAGTCATTTTTGTTCCTAATATCTTTTATATGTTCCAAAACTCGAACACGCACCATCCTTTTAGTCTGACCTATATACCACATATTCAAACATGAACAACCCAATAAATATACCACTCCCGTAGATTTACAGTTGAAAAAATGTCTAGCTTTAAAGGATGTTCCATTAATATTAGTTGCATTGTTGACCCTGCTACAAACACTACACTGTCCACATGGAAAGGTGCCTACAATACTATCATTAGTTACCACCTTACCTTTGCTAAAAAAGTTGTAATTTAGTAATTCCTTTAAATTTTTTTTTTTTTTTTTGCCTCTTTTATAAGAAAAAATTATATGTTTGGGAAATATAGAACCTATGTTTTCATCCTCACAAATCAGATACCAATATTTTCTTATGATATTGCTCACTTCTTTAGATAAAGGAGAGTATTTGGTAACAAAAAATAAATTAGACTCACCAGTCTTTATATAATCTGTACTTCTTCCCCTGGATGTAAAATTATTTCTTATTTTTCTAATTGATGAACTTCGTCTTTCCTGTCTAATCTGTCTTTGATCTTCATGTTCTAAGTGATCTGTGATTCCTAGTACTTTATTTTTTGAAAATAACAAATGATCACTTCTGCAAACTATCACCTCTCAACCCTGACTATCTTGGTTGGCAAAGTAATGGAGAGGATGATCATGGATCCCAGGAATAACGAGATTGGGTACATGCAGACAATGGACCCTACCCAGTGTGGCTTTCATAGTGTAGATCCTGCCCCTTAAACATGTCTGACTCATGTGAAACATGCACCAAGGCCATTGATGAGGGGAATGTGGTTCACACAGCCTATCTGGACCTTGCTAAACCCTTCCATGCAATACCCCAGTTGTTCAGTACAGATAAGCTCACCAGCCTAACTATAAACCCCTATCCAAGTAGATGGGTTGCAAACCAGCTCAATGACATAACTGACCTGGTCAGACATGCTGCAGCCATGTCAGACCACAAACCAGGTACAACTGGCATCCCACAAGGCACGGTCCTGGGACCTCTCTTGTATGCTATATATGTCACATAGGTACAGGCCAACATGGAAGGACTCTGTCTGAACAGGTTCGGAGATGACTACAAACTGCCCACCATATCAGACCCTCCAGCTGACACAAGCATCCTACAAAAGGCACACACAGAAACAGACAAGTGGTGCCACAGCCATGTCAACAAGCTAAATGCAGAATAGTGTATAGTCATCCCCTGTGGAAACAGTACGTGGCCACAAATTACCACATAGGTGTTAACCCATTAAGTACATCAGGAGCAATATGAGACCTGGGGACACAAGGTGATAAATATCCTGCATGTGACAACCATGTGTCTGTAGTGGTTACAGAAACATACCATATACCAACCTAATCATGATGACTAATCCCATGATGATGGGAGATGGTAGGTGTACCCTGGATATCACCTGTATGTCACGGGTAGACAGAGGCACAGCACACTAACCTTGACATATGTCATGGCAAACACCAGTAAATATGTGTGTTGAAGGACAAGCACTCTCTGACTAGCATTACAAATGGCCTAGGGCACATGGCCATTGTTTGTCACTGTCCACACAAGTTGTGGAATACATTAACAATGTCAGACAATCTTGTTCTATGTTGTCCATATCTGAACAAAAAGCAACATGGTCATATCTGCACAACTGGCCCTCAACCAGTCTGGTGTGCTCACTATAAATATTACAAGCAGTGATAGGACTGAAACCGATGATACTGTCCACCACAGTGAAAGTACTGAACCAGTACACTATACGACAATACACTGGTCAGTATGAAAGGATGTTGACAACTGTATGCAAACTATCCCATGGCAACCCTGCAGGCACAGCATAATGCCTGTTAGGTTCAGACACAAAGCAGTTGGGCAGTAAGAACACAACCTGATGTCCAACACTCAACTGTACATGTGAAATATAGATGAAGTCCACACACAAACACAACTGTGGTGGACCACAGATCCCAACATATGGAAAGTTCACACTGGGCATACTCGCACACTTCGATAAAGGAGACGTGTCAGTCAAGAAGCCATAGAAACTGTGAACTGGGCATGCTCACACACTTAGGCCATGTCACAGTTCAGCAGTTGCACACACATATCTGGCATTTGTATGTGTTAACACAGGAATCTTCCACAATACAGAAATCTGCCCAGTGCACACAGTGAAATTACAACAGAGACATAAGTAAAGTACTGGATCCCACTCATATGCAAACATCTCCCACAGTACACACGTTGTTTATAGAGATAGGGAAGGCTATGGCAATAAAGACCCACAAACAGTATATGAGCAACAGATACGTGCATCTGACAGGTAAACATATGGCCGTAGAGTGCAATACCTGACCATTGTCCCTCCACAGTACAGTAGGCCACTGTGCCTCTGCAAAGTTAATGCGTATATATGCTCTCCCCCTTACTGATGGATAGTAACAGATGTACATACCTCTTCATAAATAATGATGTCAGCACACTATATATATGTCAGGAGCACAAATGATACCCACGAATTTGAATAGCATGCTCAGCTACTGCTTCTCTCACAAGTGTCATAACATAGTTAGGTAGGGGCTTGAATCCTGCAAGTGCTCAGTGTATGTGGGGGGGAGAGTAGTGTGTGTGCAATTCTATGTGTAAGAAAAATGCCCCTTTTGGCAACTAGTACAACACACCTCATGCTGCATATTCCACTGTCTAAACACTGATGATGTCAGCACCCTATAAGTACAGCAGGGGAAAGCAAGCCTCCCAGTAATGCAAATAGCGTGCTCTGCTACTACGTCTCTTACAAGTGTCATAACACAGTTAGGTAGGGGTTTGTATCCTACAAACGCCATGTGTGTTTTTGTCACACAATTTGTCCATGTGTGTGGGGTGTTGTTCCCAATATTGCACGACATAGATTATATCAGTAATGTCAATGCACACATGATGTATGTGTGTGCCACATACACATATGTACCTGTGACCTTCAATAGTTCCCATGTCTGAAGCCTGCCTCATGTGAATACATGGAATTTGCATTAGACAACTGTATGACTGTGGTGTTCTGTGCAGGGGCTGCATGTGGTATGTGAATATACAGTGTGAGTTGTATATGGTGTCATCCTACCAGCGAGGGATACACGTCTGGTCGGGAGCATATAGTCCACATGTTGTTGATGAAGAGGTGCAGCATGTTTTCACCTCTTGTGGGAGTGGTAACAAGTTGTTCCATAGCAATTCAGTGAATAAATGCTAGGAACCTTTCAGCTAGGGTCTTGGAGCTAGAGTAATGCTCACACTCTATGTTTGGGTAGTTGCAGTCCACCCATATAATGGTGTTTGTAGAGACCGTCATATTCCCAGTGTTGTCAGGAAGGCCAAGTGGGTTTCCTGGGTATGGGAGGGTGGTGTGTGCCAGGCTATGAACCTGAAGGCAGTCTAACCCACTGTTAGTTGCACATGGATAGGCTCTGATGCTTTGTGCTGTGCCACCAACCTGGAGGTGTGTGTATCTGTGGTGCCTTTGGATGCATCCCCCCTGTTCTGGTTTGGTGCATGTTTAGGGGACGACAAGCATGGTATGAGGTATGACCTGGCAGTGATGGGGTGCACCTGGGAGCCTTGTACCAAGATTCTGTTACTGCATGGATATTGCTGTTCTCCATGCTAAGGACAGTTTCCACTGCATGCATCTTGAGGTTTACACTGCTGGCGTTGAGTAGCATTACTATTAGTGTCCTATCCCGTGTGATACCTGTTTAGGTGGCTATGTAATCTGAGCCTTGCATAAAAAGGCACTATGTGTGTAGCAAGAGCCTTTGCCAATATACAACGGCCCATGTGTGACAGGTGCAAGCTGTCCCTAGCAAAGCAACATGGCTTGTCTAGCATGTAATCCCACGCTGACAGGCATTGGATCCCCTTTGAATGTCACCGAAACATAAGGCAATTGTAGAAATTGATCACCCTGTCTACATATTGTGGCAGCATTCTTGGTGAGGGTAAGATGCTACTCAAGGTCAGGGTCATACCAGCCTGTGCCACATGCTCAGAGAGCCCCTCTATGTCCCCTATCATGTAGTCCAGGGAGGTATGTCACAGGTCATTCACACTGGCACGGACAATGACTGAGTCATATTTGTACATGCCTTGGAGTGACCTGTATGCTTGTGTTATGTAGTGGATCATAGTGCCCGATGGGCATCTCACCGTGACCTTCTCCTTGTTCAGCCTGGTGAGCAGGACCTCAGTGTACCTGACGATAGAGGTACCTATTACAACTGTAGCAGGTGTGTTGTTAAGCCGTATGGGCTGTGACTGTTTGGCACACAGGCTTTGTGAGCTATATGTTGCACGTGCTCTGTTCTGGCGTAACATTTGCTTGTGTGTCTGCTTCGCAGGTGTCTGCTGCTCAGGCAGGATGCTATTCTGAGACTCCAAGAATGTTCCTGTGTGTTTCTGTGTTTGGTTTGCTGTCGTGGCAGGTCTATGTGAGACTGGTATTGTATTCACTGTAGTATCCCACTCCACCTGACAGGGTATGCCAGTACTGAGTTAAGAGAGCTTAGCCCCCAGTTTGGCTATGTGGTTGCATCTCTCACATGTGTTGTAAGTTTATGGGAAGGGGAGAGGGTTGTCTGTGTACATGAGGCAGCTGTAACTTTGCCACATGACTCACAGATTCACCAACTGGACCAGAGAGGAGATTGACAAGTGACCTTCGCACATGCTACCATAGTATTGTGAATCCCATAATAATTAACAACACATAGGGCCAATGGGGAACAAGGTACTCAAGGTGAGTATGTGAGGGTGTAGTGCTCCTGATTTGTTAGTGCTGGCATATATAAATGCTTTCATGAGCAAATGCCAGGTAAGTCATATGCAATGTGTTACAGGCAACTTACATGCAAACAGGACAAACAGTGACATTCTGTCAAGTGAGACATGGACATCAGTACAGTAAGCAATACAGATGTCACTAGGGATCCACAGAGGCGCTGTAAATCTGCATTGCAGGTGGAATCAGTGTTCAGGGACATAACAAGCAAACATGCATACAAACAAAGCTACAGTCAGCAGGCCTGGATCTAGACTATGCTACAGCAAACAAGGTGTACGACTTCCAGTAGGTAACAGTGCATATATGCAGGCACTATAAGCCTGTACCCAGAAATTCACAGGTCAGACGGGCTGGGTACAGCCCCACCTCCCACAAGTGTACAGACCATGTACCTTCGTAATGTAGAATAACTGGCCTGAAACCCAAGTGCTCATACCTGAACTAATACACATTTCGAATAACAGACACAGAGCCCTCACTCAGCAGTCCCAAACTTAGTTGGATGTATGCTACCTGTCCTGTCACCACAGTATCCTTGACATGTATGGAGACTCTCCCTCCTGTCATAGTTAGTTCTGTGTTTTGGGTCTGTCATGCATGGTATGAGGTGTGACCTTGTAGTGCTAGGGTGCTCTTGTGAGTCTTGAACCTGTTGTGTATTACTGCACATATATCAACATCCTCAAACATCCTCATTGCAGAGTCGAGTGTGGACAGCATGCAACTTGCAGTTGACATGTCCATCATTGAGTAGCAATACTGACATTTTCTTATCCCCTGTGCTACCTATGTAGGTGGCCTTCTGTTGTCAGCCTCACCACCAGTATGCAAAGATGTGCAGACATTACACTATGGTAATTACTATGGATGTACAAAACAATACAATGACATTCATACTGTAACTGCATCAGGCATGCTGGGATATACCCACAATTATATCATTACACTGTACTGTTGACAACATGATACTATTACTACACTTCTATGTAGTCACCCTGTGCATCAGCACCATGTTAACCTGTTCCTGCACCAATGTTACAGATTGCAGGAGGTGGCACAGTTTCATCATATGCACAGGGTGTGTACTTGGTATGCCTGAGTCTGCCACTGATACAACCAATTGACATGTCTGTGTGTGTGTGTTGGTGAGGGACAGCAGTACAAGATGGGGCAATGTTGATGCAGTGTGTGCATGTATGTGGTAGCCCTAGGTGTTATCAGTTTGTATGTGTGTATGCATGCACACAGTTCCACCTCATGGCTGCCATATACAGGTGTTTGTGGACAGCCACAGACTGTACCTGCCAGGTCATACAGATCACTGTCTCTGGCCACAGACACGGTACCTGTGCCTGGCAGGGGTGCTATGGACCGTATCAGGTACTAAGCCAGACTGGGTACTGTCATCAGAAGCAGGTGGTTGGTGACTGGAGACAGGTCCCTGTTGGGACTGTCCAGAGCCATGTGCACGTGGTCTCCTGGGGTGGTCTGATGACAGCACAGACCCAGCATTGCTGGGGCTGCTACTGACACTATGGGAGCAGCCGCGGGCCTGTTGTCATCCGCGATGGCTGCCAGCTGCTGCTGTTGCTGGCATACACCCACGTTGACGCCTCAACCATCCACCATTGCCCTGGCTCATGGACATGTAGTTGTGGAACAGATCTAATGTGTCCCCCCAACTTCTGTCAATGACCTTGGTGAAATTATGGATGGCAGCCGCAACATCACGCATACTGCCATTCATAGCTGTGCAACATGCTCTCAGCTCCCTCAGACCCTGTCTGGTGTACCGTTCCATACGTGACTGTGCCTGCATTACAGCCCAAAACATAGCTGAGGTTGAAAGACCCCTGTGGGCACGTCTGACAGGGGCGGTACACCCACAGATGCTCCCACGAGAAACCCTGGACATCTGCCCTGTGTGGTACCATGTCAGGACCCTGGCCATGGCTGCTGTGTGGGGATGCATGTGCCACCGATACCACATTACCCTGGTCAATGCCCACTGTATCCTGTCCATCACCTAGGGACATTGGTGACAAAGGATGTATTGGCAGGATGACTGTGCACATTGATGGGGTCGACAGCTGTGTACTGTCAATTGGCTGACCAATGACGGACCCTGGCACACCTCCCTGTGCCATTACACAGGTATCATCATTATCACTATCCACAGCAGCTGATTCAGTTTCCCTGCTGCACAACACCTGAGCAACACCAGAACCTGTGGGAGTAAGACAGGAAACACAGTTTACAATGTGTACACAATGTCGCCACTGATACACACAGGCACACATGCACACATGCGCACATTCACACATGCACACATGCGCACATGCACACAGGTGCACATGCACACATGCACACTCCTCAGTATATGAGATATCAACACATAGACACAAACACACCTGCAATCAAACACATAGCACTACTGCTTCAGCCTATTATTACTATTAGTATCAAGAGTATTGAAGGTATTGTTATTATACACTCACCAGCATGGATAGGCTGCCTTGCTGTTACACAAGAGGGACCTGCAGAAATGAGACATTTATTGTCAGTGGGCACAACTGTGCCATTGATACTGTGAGTATGATACAGTTCAGTAGTACAACAGTTGGCTTCCACAGGTCTACTGCTGATATTGAGAATATCACTCTTGCACAATAATTACCAAGATAACAGCTGCAAACCGAGGACACACCTCACACATGCATAAACTAACAGTGTACAGAACAGTCAACTATACATATGGCATGTTACCTGCACGATCCGAGTCCTGCTGCTGGGTGGCTCCAGCCTCCATCATTACGCATGTATGCTGCTGCTCTTGTTGCTGTTGGGCTGGAGCCACAACACTTAGGAGTAGTCCCTCCAGTCTGGTGAGGGGGAGATGTATAGCCACCCCACCACCTGTGGCAAGCTGTTGCCTGTGGATATCCGACGCACGCTGATAGACATTTCTAATTAAATCACTGCAGTGATGCCGTACCTGCTCATATGTCCGGTTATGTGTGCTTATGTCATTTACCCGACGGACCAGGTCTTGCCACAGTGTAGCCCTCTCCTGCTGGTTCTGGCTGGTGCGGTAAAAGAGTATTGCGAAATCCCGCACCAGGCTCTGGTGTATCTCCTCATCCTCCGCAGCGGAGTACACAGGGTTTCGCTGGTGAACCATAGCCCTGAAAAGGACAAGAAAAATATGTCAGCAATATATGTCAGCAAAATATGGCACACATAATACACATAATACTCGACTGTAGTGATATAACTTAACCCCCATATATAGCATCTGTCTGTCTATTGGGGGATACACATGTAAATGACCAGATATCAGTGCTCAGCCGACAACTGTGCAACAGTACCTGGCACACTCCATACAACAGACTAGTATACTCCAGCAGTCAGCACACTGGTTCAGGTCCAACACAACCTCACACTGGGGGTTTGTATCAAGGTACTGTATGGGGAACATTATCAACCCATGCACTGCATGCAATGCACGTTACATATTTCACTGGTCATGCACACTACTCTTACTTGCCATAACCCTACCTACACCACAGTCAAATACAGGGTAACACAGCACAACATATGGCAATGTAGTGTGTTTTGATCACAATACCTCACACATCTGTCTCTGGCCTCACACCAAGGACACACTACCATGACAGACAGACAGTCATGGAGAGCAATCACACCAGTACATAACATGCACCCAGTCACTGGTATACTCATTCCACCTCACAAATTTGGTTTGCAATGGGTTTGTGGGTGTGCATTGTGTCTTAGGTAGGTAGTATGCTATTGGCCCTGGGCCTACATCAGCATACTGTTATGCTTCCCTGCTCCTTGTGACACATGTGATGTGATCATACTTGCTCCTGTCAAACAGTTACACAGGGTGACTCATATGGCATATTACCTATCTGCATAACATTCAGCAGGGGTATGTCTGACATCTACTCATGGGGAGCCTTGCTTCTTAATGCTGTGTGGTTTACTCCAGGGTATGTCTTATCTGTGGGTAGGGACCTGTACCTCCACCATGTGCTCTTTACTGCGGTGACAAGGACGACAGACATAGGTAATTTGGGTTGTGGATGTTGTGAGGTGTTACCATGGTTGTTGGACAACTGTCATGGGTGTGACTTAACTATGTATATCCAGCAGTGGTAACCACTATGTAGGTAGTCTGGGTGCGCTCTGTGGTCTTGTCAGTCACTCTGCATAGGTAATGTGTTTGAGTGCATTGACACAGTTACTTTCGTATGACTGTGCCCTTCTCCATATCTGTAGCTGTCATGGGAAGTACATACTGTGTAGGACATTGTGGGGTGTAGAGGGGTACAGTGAACTACATGTCCATAGCTGACACACCATGTCTGCTGACACATACCATGTACAGGTATTACAGGACTAGTGTGCCACTGTGTATATCAATGGAGAGCCAATTGTACCCTTGTTGCCCCTGTTCCCCTCTGACACATGCAGTGGTGGGCAGGCATGCACATATGTGGTGGTACTCCAGTATCCACACTGGTGTTCACTCCATGCCTTTGTCACCAGGCACCTGTTGCAATACATCTGCACACATGTGCCTCACTCAGTATATATATATATATATATATATATATATATATATATATATATATATATATATATATATATATATATATATATATATATATATATATATATATATATATATATATATATATATATATATATATATATATATATATATATATATATATGTATATGTATATATGTATATGTGTATATATATATATATATATATATATATATATATATATATATATATATAGATAGATAGATAGATATAGATATATAGATATAGATATGGGGAGGGAGGGAGAGAGAGAGAGAGAGAGAGAGAGAGAGAGACAGAGGGAGAGAGAGAGTGAGAGGGGGTGGGACAGAGAGAGAGAGAGAAAGTCATATACAGACATATCTGTAGGCAGTCAGATCTGTCTGTATATGTATATGTATCTACATATAACTATATATGTATGTGTGTATTGCATATATCTGTACGTACATATTCTAGCTATCTATATATGTCTATGTATTTCTACATCCCTCTCTATCTATGTATACATATATGCATATTAGATATATATATATATATATATATATATATATATATATATATATATACATACATATCTCGATATACATACGTATACACATGAGAGATATATATATAATCCTTTTTATTTACACATATGTATACACACACTAACGTACTGATGAACATCCATTACTGTACAACCTACATTGTACATTGCACTACAACCTACATTGATATGTGCACATAGCTACCTTCACATACATATGTATGTACAGCCTTCAGTGACAGTTGCAGTATGTCCCCTGCCCTATGCACATCTTCATATACATAGATACAGACCAATAACACATATGGAGGGTTCACAGTATGTAGACTATTATATTAGTACTTTACATTACCTGTGTTTGTTACAGCTGTTTGCGTTGGCTTTCTGATAGTTGGCCTGCTGACAACTTGTTTGTTTTGTTGTTATATATTTTCTTTTTCTTTCTTTCTTTCCTTTCTCTTTCTCTTTCTCTTTCTCTTTCTCTTTCTCTTTCTCTTTCTCTTTCTCTCTCTCTCTCTCTCTCTCTCTCTCTCTCTCTCTCTGTCTGTCTCTACCTCCAGAGGGTGCAATGAAAGTATTGCATGTGTGGACTGGGAGTACATGATGCTTTTGTAGCTATCTGCACTTGTCCATGTGATGGCCTCTGCACCAACTGTTAGCCAGCATTTACTAATTGCATGCAGCCTGTTGTGTAGTGATTGCAATTCTCACTGTGATTTCAGACAGTGCTATAAAAAGGTTTGTTAGGTAGGCGTAGCCCTTTCAGATTATCAGGGTGGGGACCATGCTGGTATGCTGTGGACACTGTTCTGTGAGTGTAAGGGTTGGTATGTCTCTCATATTTCAGGCTGTGTTGTAGACACTGCAATGCATGTTGTACTGTAACCTGAATATTCCTTCCTCCAGTTTCCTCTTCTCAGTGTGTATGTAAACTGACACCTACGACTAGTAATACTGTGTATATGGGTGTGTGTGCTTTCCTGTGGCAATTGTGGTGTAACTGGTATATAGCAGTGGCTCTTGCAATCTGTTGCTATGGCTTCAAAAGTTGCCCTTTACATTCACTCCTTGTATGCCTGCTAGGTGTCTTTCCTGTAATGTGTTGCTATGGCTTTCCTATTTTCCATTTACATTCACAGCTTGTAATGCTTGCTATATCTGTTTGAGCAGCAATTCCCTATGTGTTTGTTGTGGTATGGTGGTACTGCATGCAGTGTGGTCTGGCCATAGTGTGGGCCTTGACACTTAGAAGGGTATTTGATCATGCTGCTGAGCAGGCCTCAGATACTCTCAGGTGCATCTTTTATCAGCCTCATGGAATGGTACATATCAGTGGGATACACCCATGAAATATTCTGATATTCTGCATTTGTGACTGTGGGTTATTTTGCATGTGTTGTAACACCTTTCTGCCTACTGTTAGTACATTTCACAGGGAGTCAGTGGGGCACAGTTGACATTTGTTTTCAAATCAGGGACATCCCTGTAGCTCAGTCACAGTTGCTATGTCTGGGCTCTTAACTATTCAACTATGGCAGTGTTTATCCTGCTCTGAGTATGTGTGTGGCTTGCCAGGTGCTACTGTGACATTATTACCTACTAGCTACCAACTAGCATGGCTGTTTCTCTTCACACAGTAATATTTTACAAATCCACTAGATTTGACAGTAAATATACATGACATGCTTTGTGTACAAGACTTGCTATATTCCCTTTACATTAATTCCTACTACTTCATGATATATGTCTTTCAGCACATTGGTCTTGTAGAGCAGTCATGGCTTAGTGGTAAGTCATGCAGACTACTGTTTCCTGGGTTCGAGACTGACAGAGGAATTTTATTTTGCTGCTGAGCAAACTACAGGCCTTGTCTTTCAGTGACTAAGACACTTTTAAGCAGTTGTAAGCGGGTTAGCGCTGGTTTGCGCGGAGCTCACGCATGTGCACTGTCGCTTAGCTTAGCACACACATGCTTAGCTAAGTGCACAGAAGCGCACACCTGCTTACTACTGCTTAAAAGTGCTTACTCTCGCGCACACCCGCGCTAATTTCTTTGAAAGAAAAGAAAATGGGGAGATAGGAAAGTGGTGAAAAAGAGGGCACAAAGAGGGTAGGACAGTAGGAAAACAAGCTCAGGATTTGCAGGAGGGATGTAGGAAAGGCCCATAGCTGCCCATTTCTTTATCAGCAACAGCTGTGCATATGTTTGTAATTTGGTGTGAAATTTGAAACCTTCCACCCCTGAGAGAGGGGTGAGGACAACAATATTTCTTGTACAGCCAATTGTAATTGCCAGTTTACATGTCCAGCAGACGTGTGCGAAATGGGCAGCTATGTATGGGGCGTATTTTTTTTTGTGGGAACAGTGCCCTTTTTTTTTTTTCAGGTGAGAGTGGAATGCCAGGTACAGGAAGGTATAACTGGGGAGGTAGGTAGGGGAGGTTAACAGACAAGACAAACAAGTCGCATACAGGGGTGGTGTATGACACATGTTGGGGGGATACACAATTGACGGGGACGGATGTTTGGATATCTCGAGCCTATGAGCCCACAGATGGCAACAGTGGAACTGAGATCGCCACCCATGGGCAGTTGCCACTGTGCCTTCACTGCCCAGGATGGGCCTGTGCTGGGGGCTGTGTAGGATGGGTAGCAGGCACGCCCGTGAGTTGTGCCACCTGTGCCTCAAGCTGGCGTAGGGGCGCAAGCACAGAATGCCTGATCTCCCTATGCACCACAGTCCGGACACTACGGAGGGTGAGTGGATGGTTTCCAACGGCCATGCTTGCAGAGGGGGGATGAGCCCCATCCCCTGCAGCGCTTCCACCTGCAGGTGGCACAGGGCCACCGGAGGAGGGTCCAGCCTGGGCACTACTGCCAGGTGCACTCGCCAGCTGAGGTGGGAGAGTTGGGTCTGTTGGAACCCGCCTTCCCTGTCGTCCTATGTTTTGTATTATTTTATGACAGTTTGGGTTAGTAACGTACAATAACATTCACAATTAGTTGCAACAGCATGCATTAGTATTCCCATTAAACAAACACCCATAAATTCAAGCCATTGAACAGCAAGCATAACACATGCATAATTTGAACAACAATACACAATCCAACAACATGCAGGGTTGATTGATGGCAACAGGCCATCAGGTTTGGATGTATGAACAGGCCACATGCATCAACGTACATACAAATATGTATGAAACAACAGGACAAATGTCCAGGGGACTTAATTGTGAATACACATACCCATTTCATGTGGAATGGATTATTTGTGGTTATAGGGTAGGGTGAAGAAATATTTCATTAACAACTTCAAATACCTATACATATGCTGTATATTTCTACTAGCTGCAGATATATACACCCTACAGGTCTGACTACAGTTTCCTATGTGTAAACTTACGCATGTTGGTGATGGGTATGTTACTGCTACATTAATATACATTGCATTTGTATTCATACACATTCATATCTGGCTCTGTTCAGCTACAGCATCCTGCTACATTTGATTTATATGGCTCTAGACAACTGTGGATGTTTGGTATTTCATACAACCATACTATCTGCATATTGCAAAGGTACAGCAACATATCCAAATTGTGGGACACACATTCCAGCTTCAGTACTTTATTGCACACATTTCACTCTTTGGTTGTGCCTGTCACATTAATTTCATTCTGTACTGACTGCAGTATGCTTTATTCAGGAGTTATTACAACTTTATTGGTGGATTCATACCTCTTTCTCACACTCTCACTTGTTTTATTTTTACAATTCAGGATGGTACTTAATTCTAGGCTTTATTGACATGTTTTACTTGGTTACAACAATCCTTTCCAACAGTCTCACTTGTGTCATGTTTCAGATTTTAAATGGGGATATATTTCACACATGTGTTGTACTCAGCTTGTGTAGCTGTAATTTACAGCCTGCTGCAGGTTATGTACTATTACATTACAGGTGGAACATCTTTATTTCAGACTTGTTTCATTTTTATTTTTGGATTACAGGCTGCGTCACACTTATGTAATCACACAGTACTAGCAGAATCTCTCTTACACTGTTACTTGCACTTTTTATTAATAAGTGACTACACTGCACTCTTTTGCAAGCTGTCATACTTATATTTTTTAACAGTTACAGGGAGAGAATTACTAACCTGCCTGGTGGCGCAACCGCACAAGCCTATCGACATAGGCTCGACGATTCATGGAACGGACACCTGCAGCTGTAATATAAATGAAGTAATATTGGAATACACATCTCCATAATATCAGCTAGGTTAATTTCTTACATAAATAATTACATGTAACTTACTCAGTAATGGGGCATTGGGCATTTGCCAGGCCTCCTGGATCCAACAGTTCAGTTGGTCCTGCTTCCATCTCTTCAGGTCTGCATGGTGGTGACGGACCTGTTCACCAGTCCTTGGTATTCCTGTGGCACTGGTGAGATCATGTGCCAACCGGTCCCATGCCTCAGCCTTGTATGCTCCCCACAGGACCTGGCCCTGCATGAGTTGGGCCTCATGATCATGGACGAGGAGCCAAACCATATATTTGGACTCCTCAATGCCCCACCTCTGTGCTCAGAAGCAACTACCCTCTCCTACACCTGCCATCCTGACTGCAAATCGATTCCACAATCAGTTATGCTGTGTATTCCCGCCTATGGGGCTTATATATGCCATTTTTCCCGCACTTATCTGTGATTGGCCATTTTGGAAATGTATCAGCTTCACAAAACCTGCTTTGTCATGCTTCTCTTTCCATTCATTCCTATATATATGCTAATACTGCATTTCTAAGAGCAACTGTCATGGCTTAATGGTTCAGTACTTTGACTATGGTGCATGGTATCCTGAGTTCGAGCCTGGCCATTGCTTTGTTTTTTTTTATGACTGTCTACACAAGCTAGGAGGTGTGTCTGTGTAAAGGCAGTTTTGATACAGCTTGCTTAATGTTGCCCGCCAGTTATCTTGTTGGCTCGGTGTGCAGCTCCGCACAAATGGGTTACGCTGGTTTACGCGTCATTTTGCTGTCAGCACACATATTACGCTCAGCTCAGCTACGGGCACACAATTTCAGTGTGTTACAACACTGCTCAACCCCGGGCACTCATTTTACACCTGTTTAACCACTGCTCACCTACGGGCAGATATACTCAGCTTGTTAGAGCGTAGCTCAGCTATAGGCACTTCTGACATTTTATTTATTTATTTTTTTTTTATCATCTCACATTTCTTCAAAATACATGGCCCATTTCATTACATTTTACATAAAATATAATTTTATATATGTACATATAGGTCAGGGAATTGTTTCATGCTTATTTCACTAGAAATAAAAATTGATGTTGTGGGGGCTCGAACCATGACTGCCTCGTCTTCAGCCGATGTCTCTACCGCTACACTAATACTTCTTGGCTTACGTTGCATATTTAGATCTTATATGCTTTTCCACTGACTGCTAACTGTGGCTAAGCGACGGGCATGCCCGCGCAAACGAGCGCAATTACGGGCAAACATATTTAGAACTTATAAAAAAATATATAACATGTCCATTCTTACTTTTTATGTTTATAGTCTGTGGGGCCATGTGTTGTGTTGTGTTTGTTGACATTTGCGCGGACTCTCTCATGGGGGTTTACTTTCGGGACTGTTCCTCTTCTGGGGGCGTGTCCGTTTGCAGGACTTGCCCTACGGACACGCCCCCTACTTTCTTACACGGACCATGTTAGCCTTGGGTGTGAGTTAGCATGCCCTCATGAATATGCATGGCATGCTGACGTCACACCGTTTAACTGCAGCCTCCGTGTAAGACTTGTAACTCTTACACAGAGGCTTCGTGAATCCTGCCCAATATATATTTATGGTACATATATTTTTTGTATTCATGTTTTTCTTGTGGTAAACGTTTTTAATGTTTTAATATATGTTGTGTAATTGGAATATTTTGATGCAAGTGTTTTTAAATGTGAGCTATTGAAGTATTGTATTTTACTTGGTCTAGAATGGGTTAATTTTAATTAATTAAATTGGTGTGGATATAAAAGGGCTAGGTTTAATGTAAAGTATTGTTCTGAGGAAGTCCCTACTTAGAGGGAAGAAAATGCTTAACCTGTTTATCAATTAAAGCCTTGGATTTTCCTGTGCAGTGCTGGTTTCCACTTTTTTATTTATTTTTTTAGTCATGTTCCTATGGTTATTAACTAGCACTAATGTCCAAGCCTACACCAGGAATATATATATGAGCACCTATATAGCTGTATGCATTCAGCAATATCTGACAGGACCAAATCATCTTCCTCAAGGAAGAGTAAACCTGTCTGGTGGACAACAGCAATAAACAAACCCCAGGATTCATGAAGCTTGCATGATGTGCTGGAGTAGCGTTGGTGATCTAGCGCTAAATATGGCCATTGAGTGATTCAGGTAAGAGCTGTTTCCATGTGCACTACTAGCGTACGCCAGAGCTGAGCAGCTCCCGGCACATGTATGCTAATTACCCCATGCACAGCAGTGTAGCATGCAAATGAAAGTATATAGTGATTCATAAAGTTGTGCAGGCATAGCGTAAGCATGTAGAAATGTAAACCAAAAAAAAAAAAACGGTTTACATGTTGTCAAACATAAAATCGGAGCCATAAAAGCGGACAAAACTTACGTGTTATAATGTTAATATATGCCAATGGCTACATATATAGCCAATGGCATAAAACAACATGCACAACATATAAAAATTAACATTTAATTTCATGGCCACACCAATGCAAAGTTAATCCGCAGTGCATCAGTGCACAAATGGGATCATAATGAAATATATTTAGATGTCATAAAACTGTAATGTAACGCAATTCATGATATCCCCATAATAGTCAATGGCACGCATGCTACACCGCAACCATGGCGTAAGGGTTGCTAAGGGTCTGTGACAGTGTTCCATGCGGTAACTAGGAATTAGCAGTCAATGCCATGCAAATGAGTCAAGTAATACTGAATTGCAAATGTCCTGCCAGCGTAAAGATGTACCACATGGCGTAGCGTTACAACACCGAGGAGTGGCCTGGAGGTAAACATGACATCAAAAGAGGGGCGCGCCACCGTATCTGTAAGCACATTGGATCATTGCTAATCCATGTTGGGTGTTGCTAAACAAACCCGCAGGATAAGGGTGTGGAAGTAGCCATAGCTTTGCTTAGCTGAGAGCACACAAGGTAACCAAAAGTTCATGTGAACATGGATGAAAACGTGCAGGAAACCCGGTAAATGGATGTGCATGGCATGCACCACAGCTGAAACAGGAAGGATACGGGAAGACAATAAGGAAATGCTGCAGCATGGTAGTTGGAGTACAAATGAGTAATTAACACCTAGAAACTTACAGTGGACCATAGACAACAGCTAACAAGGCTGCTAGCAGCTACTTGTAGAACAGAAAAGGGGAGGTGCTGTACAGCAAAGAAAAGAGAACTGTCACAGCAGAACAAAGCAAACTTGCTGTAGATTAGCTACATAACACATTTCCCACCACAATCCTGGGTTGTGGAAGCTCAAAACAAGAAAGGCGGCAGCTGGATGCATGCCTAATAATGGGAGATGAATTGGGTTGAAAATAGAAGTAAAGGGCAATAGATGAATCACGGCAGACAAGCGTAAGTCAACATCAAAGGCCCCATAATAGCAGTACCTGCTGTAAAAAAACAATAATTAAGATACCCTGCAGCTGGAATAGCACAAACACACCCAATTACACCAGCATCACCCATTGCACAATAGTATAAGGTGTGAAAGCCCCACATACACACTTGTGTATTCCCAGACACTCTGCACCATTGGTGTATACATACAGGGAACTTTTAATATGTATATGTTAGCGGCTGCCATAGCTTTGATTCACCAGCATGTGTTGGAGACTGACGGTGGTGTGGAGGATGATACTGACAACCATCTCAGGCACCGGAGGAGGAGACGAGTGTTCAGACCCAGGGTAACCTACCAGGGGCTACATGATCTGGAGATAGTAGAGCATTACAGGGTGGACAGGGACATCATACAGCAACTAGTTGAGCTGTGTCGGCCACGCCTCAGAGCCAGAAGTAACAGAGGGGAACCCATCCCAGTGGATACGAAGGTATGTGTAAGCTTGAGAATACTAGCCACAGGTACCTTCCAAAGGCCAACTGGGGATATCATGGGGATCTCACAGGCATCAGCATCCAGGGTACTCCACCAGTTCCTGGATGCCATGTTACCACATGCCTATGAGCACATACACTTCCCCTGAATGCAGGAGAAGTTGGCCAGCAATATGCATCTCTTCCACCATGTGGCGGACTACCCGGAGGTACTGGGTGCAATAGACTGCATGCACATACACATCAAGTCACCACCCGGTGAGCAGGGTAGGTGCTACATAAACCGCAAGGGATTCCCCTCCGTCAACTGCCAGGTCATGTGCAATGCCCAGGGCATTATCATGGATGTGTGTGCTGGCAGTCCTGGAAGCTGTCACAACTCCCACATCTGGCATGCCTGACAGCTGTATCAGGTATTTGCCGGGGGGACATCCATTATGGCCACCTTGTGGGGGATGCTGGCTATGCACTGGAACCATGGATGATGACACCCATCAGAAATGCACACACAGCCACGCAAGAACGTCATAATGAGGCACACGCAGAAACCAGAATCATCATAGAGCACATGTTTGTGATGCTGAAATCACAGTTCCATTGCTTGGACATATCTGGTGGAGCCTTGCAGTACTCCGCAGGAACATGTGCCCACATCTTCATAGTATGTGCCATGCTACACAATATGATCCTGCAGAAACAGCTGCAGCAGGGATAGAATGGTGAAGGCCCACACAGCCCATCACCATTGCCAAGGGACCCACAGGCACAGAGGGGCTCAGACCATGAACACCCTGTGCTAGCCCCAGTAGGCAGACGGAAGCATGCCCAGTATGCCCATGCCTTGGCAAAGAGGGAACGTATAGCACACACACTGACAGTGTAGGCACTCATGGACTGACACCCTTCTCCACCTGCAAACACAGCAAACATGGATGGCACACACACACGACCACCTGTAAATTGTCATGTATAGGAGGTCTACTGTGTGCATCCTACATAGGTAGCCCTCAACTATTGTACACACAACCGCAACTGGCACAAGGTAAGTCAATACCTGAACAGCATATTAAGCTATCAGCATGTGTCCATACTGTATGTACAGGTTCATAGATACATAGGTAGGTACATGCCCAACCGCCTAGGCCACTCATAAGCATAGGCAAAACATGCCAGCTGTTGCCACCCCATCGATCAACTAACTGTCCCTCTGTGGAGCAGAGCCACTTGTGGGATCCCTGGGGTGTAGCTACTGTTCTCCACCCACTCTGCAAGGATTCCCCGGATTGTTAGTGAGGGGTTTTGTATAATGTAATCAGGGATGTGTTTCCAAATAATGGGGAGTATCCCTGACAGGAATCTTCACAGATGTGTACATGTTACATAGTATTCCTTAAACACAGCTTGCATATATAGGTAGTTCTCCACAGAATAATAAACATGTGGAACAGACAACCGCTGAAATGTGCATTCATCACCCTTGCACTACCAGTGCCTGCTCTGAGAGGTAAGATATCACTGCCAGGAATAGAACATGCAACCATGTACACAATCATCACAATAACATACCACTAAGCTACCTGAGATGTACCAATGGCAGTCGTGTATACTGACAGGATAAAACACAAAAGGTAGTAATGTGTTGAAATAGGACAAACCAACATGTACACAATGAAAGGTGTATGTTTTATATATATATATATATATATATATATATATATATATATATATATACATATACACACACACCATCATATATAGAGAGAGAGGGAGAGAGAGAGATATGTCGATATATGGGGATATACATATATATGTAGATATATAGATAGGTTAACAACATCTACATAACCATGGAGGTACATATAAATGGGATACGTACCACATACCGACTGCTTTACATACCAACACACGTAATCCCGAGGTTTAAGGTCTGAAAGAACACAGTACCGAAACACCAGATGCATGAGGTGTAATCCCACGATGTTAATGGACAGCTAATCAGTGCTTCTGGTGTTGCGGTTTGGGTAGGTTACTGTGTGTACGTGTGTTTCTTAGGGCTGTAGTGTGTGTAAGTGTGTGTTCTGTGTGTGGTGTATGTTGTTGGGGGACTGAAATGTGTGGTTGTGGGTTAGCTTTGTACGTCTGTTTGAGTGACCTAGGATGTAGAATATTAAAGTAGTGGGTGGTGTGTGCGGCGCAGACACCTACATGGGGTGTTTCGGGGGGCTTGGCCACCTGCTCATACATAGTGTAGGATGGTTTGTTTGGATGTGTTGGGTAGCAGTGTGTCTGTGTGTGCATGTGTGTGTTCCATGTCTGTGTTACCTTCGCGGGTTACTGATGATGTCGGTAATGTGGGGTATGAGAGTCTGTTCCCGAGACTGTGTACGTCGGAACACTGTGGTTTCAGAATTCCGTAGGTCTCCTGTATACAGCGGTTGAAGTGTTCACATATGTGTATAACATAGACCATAGCAATCACACATTCCACCACTACCAACCTTTATCAACAAAGGATATGGAGAGTATATGCCTATACACCATTACAAATATGTGCTATGGACATAAGCCAATGATAGTGTTACCACCTGTTCCACTTTGCGAGGGACAGTCCCTCCTTGGACGGTTGTGTTCTGACCAAATATATTAAACGTGGCAAATGTCCTGGGATTGTAGGACATAATTGTGTCCCATATGTACTCTAATAGCTGCATACAATAGTTATTTCTGTATCTAAAGTACCTACATGGTACAGGAAACAGGATAAGCTACTAAACTGCTACAAGAATACGCTTATAATTAGGCAAGAAGGGAAAGTTCTGTCCCTTGTACTGACCATGGGTTTGTGTCAGCCTGTAAATTCTGATGTGTGTCCTGAAAATGTCCCACTATGGCCATATGAAAAGGTGGCAACCCTAGCCAAAGAGGGTCAGTCACCAACACAACTATGATGACTGCAAATACCTATGACAGAAATACACAGCTATTATGTAGCAACACGTTAATACATTCAGATGTATTACCGAAGGGATTCAAGGACTAGCATCACCTGCGTGCTATACAGGAACCACATAACAGTGCCTTAATGAATCAGCCTGCAAATACCATTATATTAGTCCACAAAAGGATAGGTGTTCAAATAGGGAAGAAACCCTCACGCACATAGCGATTATGTATAAAAGCAGTTCCTACACACCTGCATTTGCTAAGCACATCCACCAACATCACCCCCACACCCAAACATATTACAATACAAACTGTAATAATATCACAAATCATTCATACACTGTACAACATCTGCAGAAGCCTTTAACATACCTTGTCAGAGACACACTAACATGGCCCTAAGTGAAATAGCGGCTGTTATACAATGGAACAGCTGCTGATGTAATAGGGTTTGTTTGCACTAATCCCATTTCAGAGGGTTGTGCATACACCGGGATGTGTTAGCAATTAGTGAGTAACAGCACAGTATGCTACACTTGTACACCAAATCAAGGATGTCTGGTGAGCACACTGTACACTACATAACAGTTCATGCATAGCCATACAGCCTTGAGCTGGCCAAACATCCTTGCCAGACTTGAACATCTGCAGAAGTATCAGGTACAAACAAACCCTGCATAAGTAGCACTGTTCCAAAATATAACAGCTGTACTCACATGTAGAACTAAATCATCTAGCCATTACACACAGTCCATGGGAGTCATGAAGCTAATATAGCTCTGTGTGTCTCCATATAATTGTTGAAATATATCGCAATAACACATCTAAGCCATCTCCCTCGAAAGTAAGGCAAACGGACAATGCCTAAAAGGAGTACTCACTTATACACCACTGTTGCCATGGTATTGGCTAATGGAGTAGCTGCACAGCTGATGTACATCCAGTTAACTACTTTGGAACAGCAATTGGTGGACAGGATACCACATGTTACCAATATGTAACTAGAAAAGGATGTGTCATCACACATTCAAACCATCCGTATATACCAGCGGAACATTACAAATAACATTGAAACACAAACCGAAAGGGATTGAATCAACTGTTAACAATACGTCGGGTTACTAATAAGGTATGTAGAACAGTCAGCATGTCTGTGTATGTAGTACTATTCTGTAGTATTTAAAGTGCACGCAATCTATATAGTGGAAACAGTTATCTTGTTGTAATGTATTGTTTTGCATAGGCACACTTGTAGTATTTGTGTGTACTGCTGTAGGCCACAAGGCAAACACTGCATACACCACAAGGGATGCTATATAAGGGCTTTGAACAGAAATACTCCTCACCAGCCGATGTCAGTGGCAGGGTTGGTCCAACAAGTATGTGCTATAACAGGGGATAGTATACGTTGATATATTGTAACTGTAGCCATATGTATGGGTGTAATACAGAGAATAACATGTGGAAGGTTGGGCCACTGTGCAAGTATGTTTTGCATTGTGGGATATTGTGCCAATAACTGTGTAATGTACAGTATTGTAGGCAGATATGTATTACAAGCTACATAGCATTACTGTAATGGTAGACAAACATTAGTTATGTCAATCGGCATTTACAATACACAATAACAGGATACATATGTCTTTTAGTGAGCCGACAGTTTATCAGCATGATAACAAAGTAAAATGGAAGAGCTATTTAACTATCCATGCACATAAGACATGTAATATGTGCAAAGGTAGGTACTAGGCTGTCTTACCAAGGGTATCTGTAAGCCTAGCTAGCGTATGTTGTCTTTCGCCACCCCCATAGGTTGGTTCCCTGTGCCTCTGAATGGCAGAGCCAATAGTTCCCTGTGCCTCTGTCCAGCAGAGCCACTGCAGTGATCCCCGGGTACATGTCTGTCTCCCATCCACACGTCAAGGTTTCCCTTGAAGAGTGCTCATGAGGGCCCTGCCTGATTTACATTGGAATCAAGTTCCAAAGCATAGGGAGTGTCTGGGTTAGGAATCTATCCATTCAGCACGTCCTACTCATTGTTGTGGATAGGTGTATATCTCTAGAGCATGTGGCTCTCAGGGGCTTCTGTTTAGGTGGAGCATATCCAGCAATACAGGGTTGGACATGGGCCTTGTATGTCAAGCAGAGATCACCTGTGAGTATGCGGTATGCAACGGAGTACAGCTGGAGTTTCGTAGGCTGGGCTGCATAGGTCATCTGTTTGAGGTCAGTAATCCTCTTGGTGTGGTACTGGTGTGGTCTCCCAAGCTGTTGCAGTTGTCTTGTAAGGTATATCCCAAATGGGGTGTTGTTTCCTTTAATAGGTCTGATATGACATGTGTAGAGTCACAATAGCCCCTGTGATCTGAATGCGAACCCATTAGAGATTATGGGGGCCATGTAGAAGGATATTCTAACCATCTTGTCATTATGGGTATTGAAGAGATTGCTATCTACTGGTGTTTCTGGATCCCGTATTACCTTTTTTTGTATGTAGGGGACTAGCACCTATGTGGTAGTCAATGTGTAATTAGTTATGTCCAAAGGGGATGACTATGCACTTTTAGGCATTCAGCTTGATGCCATGATATTAACACCAGGTATCTGTCTCAGTGCGACCCTTCCAGAGGGTGTCTGTAACAGCTGGGGAAACAATTATGTCCCCTGGTTTGCAGTCGTCTGCAAACCTTTTCAGCCAAAGCCCTCCTGTGCTTTTCTATACGTCAGAGAAGTATATACCGAACATGAGGGGTCCTAGGACTGAGCCCTGGGGGATGGCAGTTGCAACTGGTATACAGTCGGACCTAGGGTATGCAACTCCTACTGTGTGTGTTCTGTCCGTGAGCCACTTTGCAAACCATCACATGACCTAGGGGTTAATGTTTAGGCGGATGGGTATGTTGATAATACCAGAAGGAAGAATGGTGTTGAAAGCCTATGAGAGATCTAGGTAGGCTGTGTAGACCTCCTTACCCTCATCTAATGCCTTTGTAACTGTCTCTAAGAAGCCCACCAGGTTTAGGTGGCATGGTCAGGCCTTAACAATGCCAAACAGGGAGGGTTAAAGGTTGGGAGGTACCCAATGTCTCTGTGACAGTGATCCATGATGTGCACCATAGCCTTGCAGACCAGGCTAGTCAGGCCTATAGGGAAATAGGTCCCATGGTCCATTATAGCACCACCTTTGTGAAGTGGGATAACTGTTGCTGTGCACCATTCAGGGGACACTATGCCCAATGTAAGGCTATTATTGAACATGGTGCATAGGTGAGGAGACAGTACGATCTAAAGTTCGTGTAAAACACAGCCTGGGATGTTGTCCAGTCCCATGGATGCTGTGGTATTGCCTTCAGAGTGAGCAGCTTTGAGAGGGATCTGCCAGGATGTTGCCAGTATCAATTGTTTCTGTAATGTTCGTGCCTTTGTGCTGTAACTTAGAGCAGATCTGGTTGTTGACATTGAGGCTCTGTGGTTGCTGTTGGTATTAGTTGCATTATAGTTTTTGTAGCTAGCTTTGGAGGATCGTATAAGGGATCTCACCTTCTTACTGAGGCTGGCCAGGGATCTCCTCCATGCATGGTATTGTACTCTCGTTTGCAACAGTGTCTTCCTCCTGTAGTACAATATGTTTATAGCAGGGGACCAGCAGATTGGTTTAGTTAATTATGAGTATAGCATCCTCGTTCTGTTTGGGATAGCACAAGCCATGCACTCCTGTAAGTGCTTATAGAGGGCATTTGTGTAGAATTCAGCAGTAGTAACAGTACTGTCCATCTGCATGGGTGTCATGACGTCCACCACGTCTGCCTTAAGAAGCATGTAGTTGGCCTTGTAGACATATTATACTGTGGTTCACCTAATGGGGGGTAGGTGCAGGATGTGGATATCAACAGTGTTCAGCACATGGTCTGATTGGACCAACGAGGAGTTGGCTTCACGTGTGGAGCACCAGTCACTCATGTTGGTAATGACTAGATGTAAGATATTGTTGCCCCTGGTGGGTGTGCGGATATGTTGAGTCAGGGCATTGGTGTTTATGAATTCCAGAAATCATTGAGCCAGTTAATAGTGGGGTAGATACAATGAGGCTTATGTGATGAGTGTGGTGCTGTGCGACTGTGTACCTTCTCCACATGACAGTCAGGGTCAGGCTTGGTTGGAGACACCTTTACCTCCAGTTTGGCTAGATGAGTGCATCTTTCGCAGGTTGTAGTGTTGGGTAGTAGGCACAGAGGCTTTCGTGAACATGTATATAGTATTAAGACTCATGATGAATCAAATGCCTTATTTAAACATTCTGTTGTGTGTGGGAATTTCAAAAAAATTTTATTTACTGTTGTTGAGGTTTGTAAATCTGATTTGAGGGGGGGGTGATTTTAGGAACTTTGTTGAACAAAGGGAAGCATTGTGGCAGATCAGATTAAAATCTGATCAATATCCTGGTTTAAATGAGACAATTAATATTAAATGTTTTTTACGGAATAGCAAATTAAGTATTGACAAAAATATCACTGCATCTCTGTTCAACAGAATCACACTAGCACTTTAAAGTTGCACTGTTTTAACTTGTGAATTTTTATCATTGGTTGATTGATTAATAGATGTGTTATTTAAAGATGTTTTTTTCTTATTCTGTATTCTGATGAAGTCTTCCGATGAAAGCGGTTATTAAATTGATACTACGCTATTTCTTTTGTGGTTTATGTCTTATCGAAGTTTTTTTTCATGATCCTTGTTTCCTTGCCTTGGATTTCAGAGTTGTGTACATGAAGCAATGTGTACATTGCCTCAAGATGTCCAGATTCATCAGATAGACAGGTGAGGACACTGGCAGTTGACTCTTGGACATGCCTGAATATAGAACTACAGTCACCTAGATAAGTGAGGAAAGTGAGTACAACAGCTACATTACTCTACGCAAGTGAGAAAAGTATGTACAAAACCTGTTCACTCTTACCTGTAGGTGATGTGGAAGATTGAGTGCTATTGTAATCATTAGCTTGCGTACTGTTTACAAGTCCTGAACAAGTGCTTAGCATGAATAAGCAATCCACACAGGGTCTTGGATAATATAAAACCAAGGCCCCCTCCCCCCAACAGGTACTCAAGCATATATCCATGTACACCACAGGGCCCCTGTACTCACAACTATGCAGGTACAAGCTGCACTCAGTCTGTATGGGACCTGCCCACATCACAGGTTGTATCATACACATATGGCAAAACAAGATGCTCTCCACGTACACATCATGTAAAACATAGCTCCATGTCAGGTTATGTACACACTGAATGGTGCACACCAACAGGTATCACAACCCAACAAAGGGGGAGATACCACTGATAATGGGAAGTACTGCACTACTACCCTGCTGAGTCTGGTCTGAAAGGCCATGAACCTTGATCACTTAAGTGATGTCAGCAGTACAGATGTAGATGACAGTATGGTTGATGTCACACTGAATATCATAACCTTGCCAGGTCATAGGACATCATCACCCATACTGTGTACCACCTACACTCGGTATACTAGATGCACATTCCTATGTCACAGGAGTGTTTAGCAACAGGACTGCTGGCAGAAACAACACTACAGAAGGTGTCTGAATAATATGTGATCATCACACCAGTGGCAGCTACAATATGTCAGGGTTAATGAATTCTATTTCCACGTCATTGTAGTCCATACCTCACAGACAAACAGAAGGCATCTGCCTATTGAAGTATGTGAATGACTATGACCTAGGAGCAATAGCTGACTCGCATTGTCACCCCTATGTTAATAACCCTGTACCCATGAACTACCACCTAGGCAGCGGTCATTATAATGGACACTTGTGTGTGAAGGATGCAGCTGAGCAGTTGTCTTTCCTGTGATAGCTACATCACCACACCTGTCAGGGAATCATATGTGGCAACCCTAATAGTAATAGGGTGCCATTCATGAATATAGAGATCATTGTCCAGCCATACACACCACTCAAGTGACCCATATCACATCACATATTTCCTTTAAGGGGTATTGGCCATGTGCAGATGGCCTACACCAGCCTTCCCATTCCCCATCTCCACTATGTAGTATGATGCATACCATGAATAAATCCATTTCCAACCCAGTGATGTCAGACATGTTACACATACTCATCCTGATCTCGAACACATACTTCATGGACATCCACCTACCACATGCTGGACAGATCCTTGTGCCATACACTTGACATAGTCCAATCATACTATGCATTCCTGTCTGTCAAAGCTGCACATTGCTCCCCTCTCAGACATGGTGTGATGACCACATGGTAACACATGGTATATGTATCATTAACCCTGTGGATCAGTAATGTGGCACTGCTCCACCTGGCCCCACAGACCCACCTGTTGACTACTGCCAGGTAACCTTTCATCCTAGATACATACATGGCCCATGGCATATAACCCACTAGTTGACTTTGACTGTACATGCCATAGTTGATAACCATCCCTGCAAATACCATCTGGCTAGCCAGTGTCCCATGTGTATCACATGTGCAACACAGGTGATACATGGCAGGATGTTGATTCGCTGTACAGTGCCGTGTAGATGTATATGGAAGAACACATACATGTAAAACCTTATGTGAGCATGTCTGCAGGGTCACAGGTCATGTCTGTTAAGGCAGTGTAAGTCCTTATATGTGACATATACACTGCATCAAGGTTGACTGCATTAAGGTGGACACATCCAGCCATGTGCTGATACGTAGGAACACCAGTACAGGCAAACAGACATGCCCACATCAAGACAGCAACGACATGGAGTATGAGCAATGTAATCAGGTGACACACACATACATATATGGTGATAATATCCACTCAACATTGAGTGTCACATGTGTGTGACACAAACACATCAATGTCATGTAGGTTTGCAAATACAACTATTAAGTAATGCAATACACATGTATGTTCAGCTGTAGCTCTGTATGTCTCTGAGGTACTGTGACCTGTCTCCATCATTATGTCTTCCAGGTATGCCGCGCGCAAGGCTTCCCCCTTTTACATGCTTGGAGGATGAGGCCCTCATCCCATACCTACTCGATAATCATGACATCCTGTTCAGCCATGTGCCACAGGATGCACAGCAGCAGGATGCCCTGTGGATGGAACTTCGCAGGAGGGTTAATGATGTGGGTGGCCCCAACCGCACATACCAGCAGGTGCGCAGACACTGTACAGACCTCATTAGATGGGCGAAACAGCGTGCAAATGCAGTCGCCAGGGAACAAGGTGCAACAGATAGTGGACCACCAACCCAGCCCCCACTCACACGTACCAAGGAGCTACTGGGCAACCTGGAGACACCTGCAAAACCACATCCATGAGCCTTAGCCGATATTGTGGAGGTGGGTGTCTCTCAGCCACTGAGCCTAGAGTTGCCTGGTAAGTCAGTACTGCACCTATAACAACTATATTCCATATAGCTGCATGTGTCACTGTACAATATGTAATGTAACATCATATACAAGGCATGTATACACACATGCCACATACTATAGTATGCTACTCTATGTATGCACACATGTGCATACACCATAGTATAGTCTAATGTACTGGTGCATGTGTTATGCACATTGCTTCCTGTAGCCTTTATACAGGGGTGGATTATGCTCATACTGCTGTGTTACTCCTATTTAGGTACCTCTGGCGTTCCGCGGTGACAGCAGCTCATTGCAGGTGAGAGTGTTATTATTTATCAGAAACCGTAATGCACAAATCTATCTGCCATGTGGCCATTCACAACATGTACACATAATGTATGGTCCGGCCCCAATATAGAGGTCAGACTTGCAATGCATCACAATGACTATCCATGTGCCACACTTGCAAACTATGTGAATCATCTCACCGACATGAATCCTCACAAACTTTATTGCCAGATGTGTTGACAGCTGTGCACACAATGGTGGAGGTGCTGTTCACTTTTGGAACATACAACAGATCTGATCTACACATGTGGTGAATACAAACAGTACTACGCATTGGGCTGGAGTATGGGCAACACACAGGTTTCAACAGTGTGGATAATAGCCCTGCTATGAATGTCACACAATGTGATGTGCTATCTTGACATGTCCATGACATCTATTAGTCTGGCTGCTACACTGCTCACCTAACCTGAAAACATATCCCACATACCACCCTTTATCTGCATAACCCTGTTGTCAGTGGAGCATATATGTCATATGGGACAACACAGACATGTGAAATAGATGCCCATCACTATAATTTGGACAACACATGTACACGCATGGCCATGGAGGATGGCCAGAGACATGGAGCAACACACACAGTAGAAGTGTTGTGCTTGTGTGTACACCCTGTCTTACAATGGCTACACATGGTTCGGCCATGGCCTTTGTATAATGGTCATAATGTAGATGTGGAACGCTAGACATCCTACAGGTCTGTGCACATCTTGTGTAGGCATAACATCAATCCACCACATAGGATGTGTTGAACATCTTGAGGGTGTTGCAACATGACAGCAGTTACCTGTACAGTATCCACATCAGGCCACAGGTACAGTACATTCCCATTGCTGGTGATGGAAATAGATGCCATATTAGCTTCTTGTGTGTGTGTGTGTGTGTGTGTGTGTGTGTGGTACATAGATGTCATGTGGGACATGGTGTACTGACGTGTTCGCCATGTCTGCCCATAGTTGCCAGGCTGCATCAATATGGTTGCAGATGTGCAGGGGTGTCATCCGTATACCCATCAGTGACCTGTGTCACAACTTCCACATCATGGTTTAGTGTGTATACACCTCAGTGATGTGGGTCACATTCCACAGTATATATGTATTGTATCTGAACACAGTCATGGCTATGAACCCTGTCTGTAACTCACACTGTATAGCACTAGAGACTCCTCATGGTTCCCTGCAATGGCCATGCACATCAGCTAAATTTGCAGTATATCTGTAGGGTGGACAGACAACACTGATTTGGTACACCATTGCCCCACTGTATATCTGACAGGGCACCATTGTTTTAAACATGTATGCATGTCATTGCACATGTCAGCAGATCACATGTCATACTACATGTGATTATCAAGGTCATATGCCACACATCAGGCAGGTGTACTGTTAACTTGTGCTGGTCCACATGGTGTAACACAGGGATGTATGCTAACCACTACTATGATTGTGCAATTTGCATGCCGTCTGCTATCACACATGCATGCTGTGTGCAAGCTAGGGATGTATGATAACTACCACTATTATTGTCAGCATTGTATGCCATCTGCCATATCACATGCATGTTGCATGCCTTCTGTCATATCACATGCGTGTGTGTGTGTGTGTGTGTGTGTGTGTGTGTGTGTGTGTGTGTGTGTGTGTGTGTGTGTGTGTGTGTCTATTGTATAGATTGTAATGTATAGTTCTTGTCTGCCCTCACAGGTGATGTAGGTGCATTGCCCTCCTGCGGTACATCAGATGTTAGTGTCCCCACAGACTGTAGCAGTGATGATGAACATATGATTGGGTCACAGGCAGAGTTGTCAGGGGCTGAAACTGTGCCATTGGTTGCCATTCCATCTATATCCACCTCATCCCCGCACACAGATCCCATACCTGCACAAACCCCATCACCAGTGGCCATAGAGGAAGGACAGTTGGCGTGTGGTAACTTGGAACAGGAAAGTGTGGGGGCTATGGAAGGTGTGCCTGCACACCATGGTGTCAGCCAAACTACTGGTGTTGCCCCACACAGGCACGTAGCCAGTGCTGCTTGTAGGAGGACCTCTGGCCAACATGCTCCTGCACGACAGAGCACAGCAGCTGGTGTCACCAGATGCATGTTTCAGGCTGTAATGGTGGCACAGGCATGTGCTGAATGGCACAACAGAGAAGATCAGAGGCTACAGAGGGCTGCTGTCCATTCTTTAAACAACAGCATCCAGGCAATGGTAAATGCTCAACAGCAGATTGCTGATGCTTTGGATAGACGGTTGCATAGCATGGTTGGAGTCCTTGACCGTGGCATGACAATCAGCGAGCATGAGCTGTCTGTGTTGGAACATCTGGTAGGAGTGATGCATCGGGCATGTGGATGTAGGCCTGCTACATCAGCTGTGTCAGGTCTACGTGTACAAGCTACCTCACATGCCTGCTCCCATATTGGCGGTAGCAGCAGCAGTACTTCTGGTGCTGTGCTGTCCACACCACAGCATAGCAGGCCACGTGCACGTGGCCTGGGACAGTCCCAACAGGGACATGGTTCCAGTGGACTAGTGACATCAGACATTACCCAATCTGCACCTCTGTCTGGTAGTGCCCGTGCAACCCCTGGCAGGCACAGGTCACATGTCCATGGCCGGACATCGTGAACTGTAATACCTCACCTGTACAGTCTGCAGCTGTCAATAATACCCCTGTGTAGGCCAGACACATGGGAGAACTGTGCAGACATACATGCACACACTGGACACATATATAGGGCACTGTAACACACACATGCATAACATCCACACATGCCCAATTAGATCAAAGGCCCAAACCCACACACATGATGTCATCCAATGGTGCAGCCTAGGCCTCTGGCAAACATTAATACCCTCTGCATATGATGATGCCTGTGCTGCATCGCTGACATCCCCACCATCCGTGCAGGGACATGCTCATATGGTCTGATGCACAGGGTGAACAGACTAGGATGATATGTGTAGTTTACAAATGTTGAGGACTGTTGACAGTTTGCAGATATACCATGTAGTACAGGTGTACAATACTGTTAACAATGTGTGTCTTATGTAACAACAGTAAATGCATGTTGGCCATGTTGTTCTGCTGTCCTTCTTCAGGTCTAATTGCACGTACCGGTGAATGTCAGTGTTTGCAGTTAAGTGTCCCATATGTCAATGTGGACTACTCACAGGTATGTATGAATATACCAGCATGCACCATGTAGCTGCCACATACCAGTGAGAATGTCCCATGCTACAAGCATGTCTACAGTTCCAAGAGCATGATAGCTGTGTATTAAGCTACTGTGGCCACAGACGTGACATCCATAAAGGGTGACATCACAGGTAGCGTTACATGGAGTGGTGAGGTAAGAGCGTGGTCTAGCTGATTACAATGGTAGAGGCTAGTGGGAAGTGTGATGCCTCAATGGGAATCAGTAATACACGTTCCCATGACAGGATGCCAACACACAACTGCACCCACACACTCATGTATTGACACACATGTATTCAGTGACACTGTAGCACACACACACACACACACACACACACACACACACACACACACACACACACACACACACACACACACACACACACACACACACACACACTCACTGCTTCACCAACACAGTAACACACACTTGCACACAGTTGCTACTGGTGGGATGAGGACCCCTGCCTATGTGCAAATCATCATTACAGTACTGTGCACCTACATGATGCACCACAGAAAAAACACATGTACAGGTAGTCAGTACGGCCTAAGATCGGGGACATCAACACGGACAGTTGAATGCCTCATCTGGATGGTGGGAGGGGTCCTATCAGGTCAGTATGGTAACATACATCCTCACCCCAGGGACCATTCATCCCTACATACACACACTGTGGCTTTCAGTAATTAATACACCTATGTCATGCACATACAGATAACTCACATGTGTGAGATACACACCCCTGCCTATGTCCTGCTTTATACATTGCAGTCTGGACAGATGTGTACACTACTGTACAGGACAGTGAGTAACAATTGAGATGTATTCCCGACAATATGTGACAAATATGGACACACATGCAACCACACATGCCAGTACTGTGAATCTCAGACCTGCCTAGCTCATGTTATGTATGTCAGACGTACAGCAGTATTGCATGCATTACAAACTGTACTGATGCTTCCTGTGACAACAGTGCTGATATATGCACTAGGGACGTCATATCTATTAAAATGTGTCAAGTGATTTACCTTCGCTATCACCCTGACCGCTGTCTAAGTTGTGTGTTATGTCCTTCAATTAAGAAAACCATTGCTTACCTGTTACACAGGGTATTGTAGGACCACTTGTGACACACCTGTGAGCTGTCCACAGCAAACATCCATCTGCAAGGATGCCCCGCCACTTAGTTATTTCAACACATCTGTCCATACCTGTGGTACATCTTTCTGTACATTCAGCATATCACCATATACAGTTGGCAATGTTGAGGCTGCATTGCAGCTGCATGATGTACTAGGATACACGCCACCTGCATACATCAGCAACTGCACACACGTTATCTGAATGCACAACACTACGTGTACAGGTGTGTAGGTCCTACAATCCTGACATTTGGTCATGTTTGTAGGCATTGCAATTGGCGGATATGTGTAATAACATACATGACACATGGGCTGTTGTATGATATGATGGGTGACCAGTACAGAGGGGATGTTACCTCTGTCAACATTGATATCACACCTTATGTACTGTTAGCATTTATTAACCATGGACCTACTTTCCATGTGCATGTGTGTAATGGCTATGGCCACCTGTTTGCACAAAGGACTACAACAGCTATGCTATTTACAGGTATGTTGTGTGTGTGGCATGTACATAACCAGGGCAGGTACATGTATGTCATATCCATACATGAGGGTGTGTACTGGTGTACAGCAACAGACATCTGCTAATGGTGGATAGTACTGTGGGCCCTTGGTATGTGTACAGCTGACTTGGTCACAGACAGTGGTATCATTGCATTGCATAACACATGATGCAACTGTGCCAGTACATGTGTACTGTCTACAGTTGATGTAGAGCTTAGTTCAGTACACAGGTCAAGGGTCACATGGTGGCGTACTCGTCTGTCATACAAAATGTATGGTTGCGTGGTGGTGGCCCGAGGGCATGGTGGTGTCTGCAGTTTACATCCTAGAATGCAGCATGTGACACTGTGTCCTGCACATGGCTCATCTGTGATGCCTTTCATGAGGGGACCGGTCAGTACATGTGAGTGGCCTTTATGTATGTGGGTACACCACCTGGAGCGGTCCGTACATGTGTTATGGCCCACATGTCTGGTTCTGAGGTATATGGTGGTAGTGCTAGGTTCTGAGGTATATGGTGGTAGTGCTATTGTGCACTACAGAGTCATTAGCCAGGTGTTCCTCACTGTGTGTGTATGTCTGTCCCCATTTGCCGGTGGACTCTAAATTGCTATTAGACTGGCCACACTCCATACATTTCTTATACCCACTGTTAGCAAGGCCGATGATGTCACCCATCTACAAATACACCTCTGGGAGGGCTGTGTCCCAGTAATCTCGGTAGCGCATTCTGTAACTGTGTAATGCTGTAGTGTAATAAAGTAGTTAGGTCGGTGTTCTACCCCCACACTTGTCATGTGTGTGTGTCTTCCCATTTGCCTGAGGACTGAGTAATACCTTTATACTGCTCACACTCCATACATTTCTTATACCCACCGTTAGCAAGGCCGATGATGTCACCCATCTACAAATACACCTCTGGCATCGCTGTGTACCAGTAATCTCGGTAGCACGTTCTGTAACTACGTATTGCTGTAGCGTAATAAAGTAGTTAGATCGGTGTTCTAGTCCCACACTTGCTGTATGTGTGTCTGCCTGAGGACTGAGTAATACCTTTATACTGCTCACACTCCATACATTTCTTATTCCCACCGTTAGCAAGGCCAATAATGTCACCCTTCTACAAATACACCTCTGGGAGTACTATGCCCCAGTAATCTCAGTAGTGCATTCTGTAACTGCGTAATGATGTAGGTTAATAAAGTAGCTAGGTCAGTGTTCTAGTCCCACACTTGCCGTGTGTGTGTATTTGTGTCTCCACGTTTGCCTGAGGACTGCGTAATACCTTTATACTGCTAAAAACCAAGAAAAAAGGGGAAAAAAGAACTCCAACAGCAACCAAATAACCAAACCAGGAGTTTGGAAAAAGCAGTCGCCAACCATGAAGTAGTAATCCACAAAGTTTTATTAACGCTGACAACACACAATGCGTTTTCATCCTCAGACTTCATCAGATAACACAATCCACAAAAATACACATGCTTATATAACTCTTCACATTAAATAATTAACTAATTAACCAATAAAACCTTTGCATCAATTAATGGAATAAATATGCAAGGACAAATACAACTTAAAAACATAATATGAAAACCACATTTGAAAAAACTGTTTAACATTAAATATCAAATTAATAAATATGTATATGTATAATATATGATAAATGTATGTAAAAAATATATATGTATATATATATATATATATATATATATATATATATATATATATATATATATAAATGTATTGTAAAAAATTCACCTTTTAACACAGTTAAAAGAATAAATATGTAAAAACATGTGCAATGCTACCCTCTAGTGGCTGATAGGAAAAAACCTTTATAATTTGGCTGCTCTTAGTTTTAATAATGGTGTAAGTGAAATACTTTCATTCAGACCAGGGTGCCTTCTGCGTCCAAAAATACCTGCCAATATAGCTCCCTATATTCAAGACGGGTTTCCCCACAAATCCCCCTAATGTCTTTGGGAACAACCTCCAGTACAAAAAACAAAAAAGTTGCTTTGGCACATTCCTGTGTATGTTTATACAGGGCATTCTTATCATTATTTTTACTTATATCATAAAAATGTTCATAAATCCGTCTTTTCAGGTGTCTCTCAGTCTTCCCTATATAAAAGGCACAACATGCCTCACAGGATATCAGATATACCAACCCACTGGAGTTACAATTACTGTGACATGTACTATGATCATATTTATTCCTACTTTTGATACACACCTTGTCAGTATTTATTATGTGTATACACTGTGCACATGCCCCACATTTGTAGGTACCCAGCCTCCTGGCCTTTTGAACAGGCTTCCTTTTTTCCATTAATTCCTTTAAATTAGTTCCTTTTTTAAAAACAATATTTAAAGGTTTATGTTGCATGTCCTTTAAATCAGTGAGAGAGGTGAACCTGTCCCATTCCTTTTTAACCAACTCAATTACCCAATGGGAATCACTATTATATTCCAAGGTGAATACCCTAAGAAACTTATCATCCTTAATATTAACATTGTTAGAGTTTGACTCAATACTTTTACCCAACAAGGGCCTAAATCTTGACGCCCTTTGACTTTTAATGTATAAAATGGTATCATTCGATAATTCATCTGGGTAACTCCTTTCTAGAAAATGTTTTCTTAGAAAAAGACATTCTTCATCAAAGTCATCATCTAGAGAGGGGAGCCTACTAGCCCTAACCAATTGCCCTTTGAAAATGCTTTTTCTCTGTGAAAAAGGGTGGGCACTCTCAAAATGAAGATATGAATTGGAGAATGTCTCTTTTCGGAAGACTTTTGACTTAATACCACCAGTAATTTTAATAATACTCACATCCAAAAAGTCAACCTAATCAAAGGAGACATTACTAGTAAAATGTAAGAAAGATGTGGTGGTATTAAGATACTCCAAAAATTCTTCTAGTTTTTCCTTGGAAACATTCCAAAAAATACAAATATCATCCAAAAAGCGCCTGTATAAAACCGAACAATCACAGAATCTAGAATTAAAGATGTATTGTTTCTCCCACCAGGCTAAAATGATGTTAGCATAGGTTGGTGCACAATTAGCACCCATGGCTACCCCCCTTATCTGGTGAAAATATTCGCCACCATAATAAATGAAATTATTTTTCAAAACCATGTCCATCAGATTTAAAATAACCTGCAAGTCATCACCAGAAATTCTAGTTTTATCCACCAAAACGGCTTCAAGCCAAGCTAACCCCTCTTCTTGAGGAATAACGGTGAATAGATCTTTAATATCCACTGTTACAAAAATGATGTTGTCATAAATCATGTTCATATCTATACCCTGAAGGAATTCCCACGAATCCTTCAGGATAGTTTTCTCCGTATTCCAAAGTTTTTTCAATTTTACATCCAAGAATTTTGCCAATGGCATAGTTTTGAGCCCTCAGCCGACACTATGGGTCTAAGAGGGGGATTTAACTGTTTTTTATGGACCTTGGGAATCCCAAACATAGTAGGTATCCTAGGTTGAGAAACATGTAAAAATCTGAAGGTGTCTATATTAATTAGTCCTTCCAACAACATATCATTTAGGGCTACCTCTATTTTCTTATATGCCACATGGATCTCGTTCTCAGAAACCCTAATGTAGGTAAAGTGGTCTCCCAAAATTTCATTCATCTTCCCTTCATAAATTACCTGTTCCATAAGTACCGTACACCCTCCCTTATCAGGTGTCATAACCCTGATCTGCGAGTTTTCCTGTAGTTTACTTAAAATATTTCTCTCATTTTCATATAGGTTGTATTTTTTAGATTTACCTACAACCTTTCTTAATTCATTCTCCACTATAACCTCAAAATTCTTCAATTGAGGGTGTATAGGTGGATTATATTCACTTTTACGTTTTAAGCAGGCCTGTGTATCTGTTTTGGTTTGTCCCTGAAACATAACTTCCAAATTAAGTTGTCTGATGAACATTTTGAAATCCAGTAACAGCCTAGTAATATCACATTTTTTTTATATGGCACAAATTTAAAACCCCTGGAAAGTAAACTAAAATGATCAACAGTTAATTCAATACCAATGTAGTTAAAAATGTTGTAATTCCTATAAGTAAATATATTGTTTTCACTAATAATTTCATCAAAAACCCTCACAGGGTGATCATTTTCCAAAGGTGCATCTACCCCTTGGTCCTGAGTTAATACCTCTGATGTCAATGGAAATATTGCTGTTTCATCATCCCACGGTGTCCCCCTCCCCTCCCCTCTGAGGTGGATAGTAATATTGAGGGGCCCTCAGGTTCATTAATCTTTCTGAACGCCGGGGAGGGGGATACTCTAAAGGGTCTAACTGACTGGCAGCGTCACCCACCTCTTCTTCATCAACAATATGTAAACACTCAACATTTACTTCATTCCTCTCCCAACTCTTAATATTTTTACTATTTTTCCTAGGTGCAGGACAGCGCATAGCCTCTCTTTATACTCCAAGATGTCCCTGTTCAGTTTTTTAATCTTCCTGTTAATATTAATTGAACATGCTTCATTTATCTTATCCATCATAGCAAAATATTTATTTCTCTCCATTTCAACAGTATGTAACAAAGCATTTGTAATACAGTTGTTTAAATGTTCTATAACAGTGGTGAGTTCATCCATTCTAGTTTCATTACATCTAATAACAATCTTGACCACATCAAGCCCACATCTATTAAAAATTTTCACAAGGTCATTGTAGAAAACAGAACTATTATCAATGTTGTTGGGGAATTTAAACACTCTCAAACCTTTGGGGACAATTCCCCTTCTCAAACACTCCCCTAAGTACTCATTATCAATTTTGAGAGCCTTAAACTTCCCCAACACGTCGGCTAGTTTATTAATGTTATTTCTGTATGTGTCATTGTTTGCTTGCTCATTAGTGACACTATTGTTTACACACTACTCAAAATTAATGTTAAAATTAGTATTAAGCCACTCAGAGAAATTTCTTCTCTGTTGAGTCCCAGATGCCACTTTCAAATTATTAAAGTCACCTTTATTTCTTGAATTGGAAACATTTCTGCCAGTGCCATTACTGCCGTTTGTATTAATCCTGCTAGCGCCATTCTCTTTAGAAGTGAATAAGTGAGGAATGTCTAAAATATTAAACGGGTCTTTTTCCTTAGCTTTAGTGAATCCATTATTGTCACTCTTGCCAGAAACAGTTCCAACCGCTCTAACCAAGCGTTCGCCATCACATAACGCTTCCTGGTTAACCGAAAGAGCAGAACTCAGAACTGTAACTAGTTTAGTTCTGATAGGTGTCAGTAAATCCACAAGTTGCGAAAGCTGCCCAAAAAGCTTTCGGGTCTTGCCAAGGTCATCCCTCCGGTCTCTTGGCGATCATGGTGTGGAAACTGAATCTTCCATTTCCCAACAAAACAACAAAAAACCAAGAAAAAAGGGAAAAAAGAATTCCAACAACAAACAAATAACCAAACCAGGAGTCTGGAAAAAGCAGATCGCCAACCACAAAGTAATAATCCACAAAATGTTATTAACGCTGACAACACACAATGCGTTTTCGTCATCAGACTTCATCAGATAACACAATCCACAAAAATACACATGCTTATATACCTTTATACTGCTCACACTCCATACATTTCTTATACCCACCCATACCTCCCAACTGTCCCAAATTACCAGGTTTTTACCGAGTTTTGGGGTCCAAATAATGAGGTGCCACGATTCCAGAGTGGCACCCCTTCATTTCCAATTTTTTTCTTGATATTTTTTATTTTTTTGCACTTTGATTTTTTATTTTTCGCGCTTTAGCTGATGTTATCATGTGCGTGATGATGTCAGCTCATCAGGGCTACCAGCCTGTCCAAATTGAGCTCATGGCGCACGTATTTCCGGGTTTCTGGCTGGTTCAAATGTTTTGCGAGCAGGAACGAACCAGCTGAAAAGAATTTATTTAGAAGACTCGGCTCGCCTGGCTATTTATGAAGGCAAGGATTTATTTTGAAGGCTCGGCTGGGAATGGATGTTTTAGAAGGCTCAGTCTGAGTCCTCGCTCATGGCACAGAAAGGGTTTATTGCTCAGAAGTAAGCTGAACGTTGTGTGTGTGTGTGTGTGTGTGTGTGTGTGTGTGTGTGTGTGTGTGTGTGTGCTTCATTACTTTGCTGTTTGCTCCAAATTGCTCTGTGTATAACTTGACATAGTAGCCTGTGATGTTAACTGCCTATATGTGCTTTCTGAAAAAGGAATTTCTGATCTCTGTGAGTTGGCTGCCATACTGCGGCACCAATGCTTGCATATTGTCATTTGTGGGAGTGGACCTCTGTTACTGGATGTAATGTAGCACCGAAGGGTACTAGCTATCAGTACTGGTATAAATAAACCTCTGTGGGCCTTGGTACAGACTGACATTTTAGCAAGCATATTATTCTACATCTTTGATTTTATAATATGCATGAAAAGTTAACTTTTTTAACCATTAAAGCTGAAAGGTTAAGAATTAGTCAGCATTGTAGTTTTACAAGAAACTCAGACTGTTGAACTAAAGTGGAATAAGTATTTTTTGTCATTGTGATTATGGTTAAAGTTCTGGTAAATGTATAGTTACTCCCCGGGATTCATGAACCTTGCGCCAGGCGCCAGCATAGCATCGGCGTTATAAAGCCAAATATGGCCACCGAGCGATTCAGGTATGAAGCAATCCCACATGCACTACCGGCGTGCGCCGGACCTGCGCCGCCCCCGGCGTAGGTATGCTAATCACACTGTGTGCGGTATTGCACCATGCAAATGAAGGCAAATAGCGATCCACGAAGTGGGGCATGCGTAGCGTAAGGGCACGGCAATGTAAACCGAAAAAAACGGTTTACATTTACCCAAACATGACCAAGGAGTAACGGAAGGCTGTCAACGTCAGGTATCATACAGGTGCAATATGCCAATGGCGAAAGGCACCGAGAATGTCCAAAGAAAACATGCACAAACTGTAAATAATGACAAAAATGTCATGTATGTAGAAACCACATCAGAACCCCCGGATATGTGTACAGAAGGTGCAAAGCAATGAAATAATATGACAATGTCCTAAAAGAGCTGTATAATACACATCAGCTGTACAGCCACCACACACCATAGTATGTATGGAAAGCCTCAACCCCAGCGCAAGGGTTGTCAAGGAGTGGTGGCAGTGTTCGGCGCCGTAACCATGTATTAGCAGTCAATGCCATGCAAATGAGGCAGATAATAGTGAATCGCAAAGCTGGCGCCGGTGTAAGGATGGAGCAAATGGCGCAGTGGTACTACACCGAGGAGTGGCCTACACGAGATACATGTCAATCGCAGAGGGGTGTGCCACTGTAGGAGGAAGCATATTGGAGGCCAGCAAACCTGGGCTGTACAATGCACATCACAGCAGCAGGACCGGCATGTGAGGAAATAGATGCGCTGAGAGTACATAATGCGCGCACAGATGCATGTGCACGAGGATGACTACGTTCCCCAACCCAGTCATGTGACGGCCTCCCCATCAACAACCACGGATATAGGAAGGTAATGCGGAGAATATGAGGAAATGCGGAAGCAGTGCAATTGGAGCCGTAATGAGCAATCAACACCAATCAATCCAGGAAGGGCAAACGGCGGCAGCTGACAACTCTGCATGCAGACTCCTGCATAACGGGAAAGGGGAGGCATATGAATGCAAAGATAGTAGGGGATGTAGTAGAAATGCAAAGAGCAAAGAACCGAAATAGCACAGCCAAGTACAGAGGTAGCACAACTGCGACTGCAGATAAAATGCATCATATGCCATGTGCCTGCAGGATGCAGTAATGTAAGATGCAAAGCTAAGCCAATGCAGGCAACTGTAATGTAACACTAAAGGCAATACCGTTGCAGTTGCAACCGTAAAACACCGAAAATAATCCATGGATACGGCTGCACAGACACACCCAATGACATCACCGGGTATACAGCACAACAGTATAAAGTGTGAATGCACACAACACACAGCGATTTCCCAAATGCCGCACCGTAGGATGTAAACACACGGGGAACTTTTAATATGTATATGGTGGGTGCCGCCGTGGCCGTGATGCATAGGTATGTGGCAGAGACAGACGGAGTTGCGGAGGACGGTGCCGACAACTACCGTAGGCCTCACAGGAGAAGGAGAGTGTTCAGACCAAGGGTGACCTACCAGCGGCTGCAAGACCTGGAGATAGTAGAGCGCTACAGGGTGGACAGGGACACGTTACAGCAAATAGTGGAGCTGTGCCGGCCACGCCTGAGAACAAGACACAACAGAGGGGAGCCCATCCCAGTGGACACAAAGGTATGTGTGAGCTTGCGAATACTGGCTACAGGTACCTTCCAAAGGCCAACCGGGGATATAATGGGTATCTCACAGGCATCAGCATCTAGGGTACTACACCAGTTCCTGGATGCCATGTTACGACATGCCCATGAGTATATAAACTTCCCCAGATCTCAGGAGGAGTTGGCTAGCAATATGCGCCGCTTCCACCGTGTGGCACAATACCCGGAGGTACTGGGTGCGATCGACTGTACGCACATAGAAATCAAGTCACCGCCCAGGGAGCAGGGTAGACGCTACACAAACCGCAAGGGATACCCCTCCATCAATTGCCAGGTCGTGTGCAATGCGCAGGGCATTATCATGGATGTGTGTGCTGGCAGCCCTGGAAGCTACCACGACTCCCATATCTGGCATGCCTCACAGCTGTATCAGGTATTCGCCAGGGGGGACATCACACAAGGTCACCTTGTGGGGGATGCTGGCTATGCACTGGAGCCGTGGCTAATGACACCCATCAGAAATGCACACACACACATGCAAGAATGCCATAATGAGGCACACACACAAACCAGAATAATCATAGAGCGTGTGTTTGGGATGTTGAAATCACGGTTCCGGTGCTTGGATACATCCGGTGGAGCCTTGCAGTACTCTCCAGGCACATGTGCCCACATATTCATAGTATGTTGTATGCTACACAATATGATTCTGCGGAAACAGCTGCTGCAGGGACATAATGGTGTAGGGCCACCAAGCCCGCCACAACTGCCAAGGCAAGCACAGGCACAGGGTGTTCAGCGCCATGAACACGCTGTGCCAGCCCCAGTAGGTAGACGGAGGTGTACCCAATATGCCCACGCCCTGGCAAAGAGGGAATGCATAGCACATACTTTGACAGCGTAGGCCCCATGGACTGACACCTCCTTACCTGCACACACAGTGAAATGGATGCCACACAAACATGTCCGCCCGTAATGTGTACCGTATGGCCCGACCTATGTGTGACTCCAACAAAGGCACCACCCAAACACTGCACACCCAATAGCCAGCAGAGCATGGAACGCCAACACCTCACCGCATGCCGGTTCTACAGCACACGGCGTAGCCGTATGCTGCCACTATCGCCGCAAATATGTACTTATGTGCATACACAGATACGGAAATAGATATCAGTACACATGTAGAAATATATGTACACATACACAGATATAAAGTACAACAGGTTAATATGGAACCCAGGGATGCAAGTTCACAGATAAGTAAGATGCGAAATCTCCACATAGTAAACATAGTGACCGACAACCCGATCATCCGGGAGGGTGGGTAGAGCAGGGAACGCCAGCCATGGAAATGTCAACCTGCATCAATACATATCCGCGTGTCGGGATGATCACCAGTCCACGTTACAGTAACGGGATATGTGCGTGTCATATCCATAGGATATGAGTGCGGAGGTACACGCCGCCGCCGGCGATGCGGCCAACGTAGGTATTGTGTGCAACCGTCGGTGCGAAAGCGGCAAGCATACCAGTCAAGTGTACGTCATTATGAGGGACGTACCTCATTTGGGGTCTAAAACAGTTCATGTTCCTCGCAGTTCCTCAAAGTTCCACATTGAAAATGTCTGTCAAACATTCATTGTTAGGAATGTATTTAAATGACATCCTGGTAAATAGAAATTAATCATAGTAATTCATTAAAGGTTCTTCATTGTAAGTAAATCAGCATATTTTAACCATCCTATGACCCACTTAGCTGAAGTTGTTAGTATGCCATTAGTATGTGTTCCACATTATGCCCATTTGTTCCACATTAGTAATGTGTGTGTTCCTCATTTTGGAAATGGAAGGTTGAGAGCCATGGCGGCAATATGTGTATGTGTGAGGTGAGGTTGTCGTGTGTTCCGCTGTGTGTGTGTAATGTGTGTGCCACTGTAAAATGTGTATGTAGGTGACATGTCACAGGCGGAGTGTAATAACATGCGTAGGCATACAGTACAGGAACCATAGGCATATGTACAGCAGTACCCACAAAGTAGTACTGACATCTCCTCAGTGGCTATGCGCGTGGCGATGTAAAACGATGCAAAGCGGAAATGTCCCAGAATGTACCACAGGGCCATAGCCAACAGGAGATGCAAAGGACGCATGTACAAACCATGACCGTATGTATGGCAGCCATATGGTAGACTCAACACGATACATTGGCAACGTTACACAGCATCAGGCATGTACGGCGAAAATACAAATGTGCTATCCCGGCACCGATCGTGAACACTTACGGTCCCGTAAATACCGCTGTGTGTTCCACAACCGTTAAGTAAGCAAGCGGCACACGAATAGGAGGCTACCGGTAGCATACAGGCCGTCCCAAGTATAGGACCACAATCACCGTAACTATCAGTGACAAAATGCCTATGGATAGTAGGCACGGACGAACATCCGCAGATATATAACCGATGTGAAGGAGGAATACGTGCAGGAAGCACACATGCAGGCGATACCGACACCACACGACATCAAAAAAACAAACATTCCCAGAACAACAGACAGGTAACCTGCAGCTCCCCAAGCAGGGATGGAGCACACACACAAGCATATCTTGTATGTATAAATGCAAGACCCACACCCCGTACCCGTCACCCACATCCGCAGATATACCCCATCGCACATATCAAAGGGATAACAGGTAAAACCGCAGCAAAAACATACAGGCAGTCAATGACAGCGGCATACCCGCCACAAGCCGCGTGGGAAACACTAGCAGCAGCTGATGCATCCTTGCATCCGTTGTGTACAGGAATATAACAGCTATGTTACACATCTGAATGCACAATGCCATCGACAGACGCCGCCAGGACACGGACACCCACATGTCAAACAGAATACCATACCCAACACACACAATCCACGGCTAACACCACAGCGTAATGTACCTGACACCACACATAGCGTATGCAGTCACACAAACATTACACAATACATACCATCCCCACGAAGGTAGTGCAAATAACTAACGGCCACACGAGGAATGAACCATGGCCTAGTTTCCCGGGTAACGTATGAATGGAGGAGGATCACCAGTGATATGCGCATAAGTACACACCGAGGAACAGCTATTGGCGTGATGAACCCACATGCCTCAGGTGACGACGAATAAAAGGAAGACTCCCTGGATATTCAAACCATATGTTCATAACGAACACAAACGCTATTGAAAGGAAATACTGAGAGGAAGATATTGACGAATACAGAAGCGAAGGCCGGAAAGGTATGTCGAACCCACGAGATGTACTGATGTGTAACGCCGTATGACTAATCTGCACTGTATGTGAACGATGTGTGTAAGTAAAGATACCTGTCCATTAGGCAGAGAGTGGTGAAAGGTGGTTATGTAATGCTAAGCCGCGGAGCATACCAACGACTGTGGACAATGTGCACAGCAGTGGGACAACATGTACACAGACGTGATAACCCAAGGTCCGCCATAGGGATTCCAAACACAGAACAATGCCACCACCCACACCGATGCTGTCAGTGGATATCGAACAATGAAGCCCCACAGCAGGGGATAGGCCATGTATGTATAGTGTCACAGCACACATGTGCATGGGCATATACCGTCGATGTCATACGGAATGCGCATGACGTGCCACGTATCCCACGCAGTAGGGGTGACTATGTCAATTATGTGTAATGCAAAGCTGTCATGATGGATATGTTCAGAAATCATAGACAGTATCACAGGCATAGCATGCATGATGGAGGGATGGCCTAATGTTATGTACATAAACAAGATATGTATGGCCTGCACATATGGGACAGTGTAGTAGCAGAATAGGTACCCGAAATGGAGGGAACAGCAAGTAACCATGTCCAAACATTCCGTAGCAGGTGCAATGTGTGCCACAATGATGTCCGGCAGGGCCGTGTGTAAACACATGTGCAATGTACACAGTAGTGTCACCCCCCCCCATGGTAGTGTCCACTGAACGGCAGAAGTGGATGTCAACTGTATGTCTATACAGTACTTCGGCTGTGGTGGTACCATGGGTCTGTGTCACCCTACCAGCAAGGGAGCTATCACATGACTAGTGACACAGTGTGCCCCTGTGGGATGTGCACAGGACCTATGTCCCACAGCACGGTGTGTGTCCAGTCTGTGGATGTCACACAGACGCCCGGGCTGAGCAATGTGGCATGTGTGCACACATGCAGGACTGCTCCTCCCACTCTGCCCACTGCAAACGCCATGTAGGAGTACTACATGCATCAGTAATGCGGAGAACATGGCCCATGGCAGAGTAGATTACACCCCTGTGTTAGTGGTATGCAGGTGAGTACAGATGTGTTACATGACTGTCATTTGCATATGTAAACTGTCTGAGCCAGGTAGACATCACAGCATGACTATACTGAGACATGTAACGTTGTATCCATTGTGTAAGGTACACCACATATGTGTTATTGTAACACTGCCCACATGTACATGTGTGTATGGCACAGGTACAAGGGCACCCAAGGTATCAGCTAGACATACGGTCCAGAAATGCGTGGTCCTGCACATGTGTACCCACGCCATGGTGGAATATGGCAACCACAGCAGCATGTGGGGCATGTGTGTGTACAGCAACCATGTACAACGTGATATGCATGTATAGGGACAGTATCCATGTGATACACACTGCATGACTGTCACTATGCAAAGGTGATGTGTATGCACTATGTGTGATGTAACTGATGCAATGATATCTACATGATATATCTGCCACACTGACACCTGTATGGTTGTTAGCAATATGAGTAGGATGAGCTAGAATGCTGCCAGGTATGTAGATGTGGTATATGTAGGCATGGACAATACTCTGTGACAGCAGGTAGTGTATGTATGCAAATAGTGAGCATGAGGGGCCACATGACTGAGGACTGTGCAATGTCACACGTCCCTGACTTGTTGTAGTTAGCATGATATGCTTGCACCACTGTGTGACCTGTACAGGAGGCACATGGCGTAACATCCTGAGACATAGGGTATGATGTGATGCTGGATGTGTACATTGGCAATAGCATAAAGTGGAATGGCGCTGAAGGGCAAAGAGCGGATCATGTCTGATGTGATACCCTCTGTACCACCCCAACCACCCATGCAATAGTATGACAGGTGGCCAGCATGGGATGTGGTGTGCTGTGGCGCACAGAAGCCCAACAAGGGTGCCAGTAAAGGCATGCAGGTAGTCAATGAGTGTATGAAGCATGTATGTCAGGATGTGGCCCAATGCCATACTGAATGGCCCAGTCATGGGTGTACAAATGCAGCCCCATACGTGCAATGCAGTACCACCCATGTGTAGTGTGAGAGATGTGGTAGTGTGGTGGTCAGGGTACACAACGTACATGAATGGGCTAGCAGTCAATGCAGTGTGCTGCTGCAGAGACATGTAACAGCCAGGTTGGCGGGATACAACAACTACGGAGATTTGAGGTGACATTGGGACTGTGTTCCCGGACATAACATGTGCATGGCAGTACTATGTATGTGTCCACAGGGTTAATACAATGTCCAGCCAAGGATTGGAACCCTGTAGTGAGTGAGAGTGTGTATTGTTGGTAGGTACCCCATTGGCAGGCACGATGCCAGCAACATCTGTGTTGGCAATGCCTGCATGACTGTTGTATGCTGCATTGAATGTGGATGTAGTCAAACAGCAGAGACATACCACCACACTGCGTGAGGGCCCACACTGCAATGTATGGCAGTCATGTGTAGGTAGCTAGCTGTGGAGTATGTGATGCACCATGAGGACACACCATGACTGTCAAGTGACACACCACACACATGTGAACATAACTACCGTGCAACAGCCTGCACATGTGCCCATACAGCACGTGTGCATGGAACAGGAATACCACTGTGGCATCTGTGAAAAGGCCAGTACCACCATGTCTCTGTGTGGAATAGCATGGTCCCTACCAGTGTGTAAATGTAGCAGAAGTGCACTGTGATCAGTGTTGGCATAGGCATGTGGACTGTCCATCGTACGGGTGCCATGCCATCAATTACCTCTGTCAGTGGATGTCAGTAATACCGGCTGTAGAGTGTATGTACCATGCATGCTGCTATGGTTGTGTGTTTAGGGTGTGGCTAGCAGGGCTGAGAAGCATGGATGTTCAGCAAACAGAGGGGGGATGTGTGTAGGCATAGCACACAGACACATGGAGGTTTGGTGCATGCCGAGGGTAGTGTAGGTATGGTATGTGTCGTGTAGTGTGTCACCCAGCTGCATGGCCAAGCATGTGTGGGTACATGGGAGTCCATACTAGGGAAGGGCGTGTTGCTTTCAATACATAGCAGTAGCAACTGTCCTAGGTGCAATGTACAGTATGCCAACACGACCAGCATGTAACCTGTGGTGTACAGTGTATTCACTGTCGCGTGTCACAATGTGCGTAGCGGTCACGAACATGGGTATCTGAACATGGATTACCTATGATGCAATGTGTCTTGGGAATATACAGTATGTGTGTAAATCACTGTGTGGTGTGGGAACCACCCACCTGTGTGTTGCAGTCCAGGTATGTGCCTGGGAGGTATGATCTGTGTACAATCTGGACTGGCAGGTGTGCTGTGTAGGGCATGGAGGCAGGTCCCAGGCACTGCAGATAAATGACATGTGTGCTGTACTGTGTGTGCAGTGCTTGTGTACAGCACAGTGGAGGGTGTAAGCATTGTCACACATCACTGCATGCTGTGCCTACCTGTGACAGCCCTGCCGGAGACAGACATGTGACACCACTGCACAGGCAGCATAGCATGTGAAGATGTACATGTGGGCTGCACACCTTAGGCAGATGTCCACAGGTCATGTGTGCCACGGTAGTGTGGTTGAACACGACTATCAGACTGGACAAACACCACATGCCTGCATAACTACAGTATGACCATAGTCAACAGTCCCAGTGACAGAGTAGGCCAATGTACACTATCCCTGCATGCAGACCACTGGCTACTGGACACCTGGCTAGACACACACCCGGAGGGTTAATTCACCATTGAGCCATCTCATGTCCCAGTCCATGTGGGCCGTACAATGTCATCACAGGGTGGTCACAATAGCAGGTGGCAAGGCAGACACGGTGTACCAGGTGATGTGTCATGTGTGCATATGTCGACTAGCACAGCCGTTCACATGTCTGCAACATACTGGTGCACGATGTATACTGTTACATGATGTATGGAGCTGCACTGTCACCCACTACAGGGCCATCTGACACAGGTGTGTTGTGACAGGTGTAACCCATGTTTGCACAGGATACACACCGCTGTTGTAGGCAGCCATGCTGGTGGCTACCAGTGATATATGCAGTGGTCATACAGGAATGTCCATTGTCGTGGACGATGTGCTGCTATGTGAATGTAGGTGTGTGTTGTGAATGTTACACATCCAGAAGACACCATCTGGTGCAGTCATGGTTGTCAACACCAGTACACACATCCACAGCAGTCAGAACCCAGTCCTGACAATGTGTGTCAGTCACCCTCGTACTGTGTGACATATGTGCACATGGCGGAACACCTCCCACTGTCATCTAAGCTGGCTACATGATGGCTGGAATGTGCTGTAGAAATGTACAATGCTGGTAGCCCAATGAAGTACCTGGAATCAGACACAGTACGCTATGTCAGCCATGTAAACCATGCACAACAATGACCGCCCAACAGACACAAACAATGCATTGACACATGGAACATGTGCACATGACAACCCCAATGAGGTATGTTGCACATATTGATGTACAATTGTCATCTATGGCCATAGCATGGATGCAGACACACATACTCCACAGGTAGTACCATGTGATGTAGGTAGGGGGGCATTGCTCGTGTACATGTCACAGTAGCTGTACAGACACATGTCCTGCATAGCCGTCATGTAGGGGTAGCTGTGGTATGTGACTGCTGGACATGCCCGTACAAATGACCATGTCCCACAGGAGATGTGTTATGTGTGTACCACATGTGACGTGCTGACAACAAGCTGTGATGTGTACGGCTGCTGGTGTACCTGTGTGACATTGTCTGTGATGGGTGCAAAGGCATATAGTATCGTATTGCATGCCCACAAGCCCCACATAGGTCCATAGCCTGAACATACAATACAAGGAGTGTGTGGGATGATAGCAACCCACAGGAGGAGATGGGTATGGACGGCAGCCCACAACCACATGTGTGTGTACGGTGTTCACGTCCACGACACATGAGCATCTGAGAGGCTAGTGTTACAGCTGTACAGGGTTGCATGCATATATGTTCAGCAACATCCCTGTGTGTCCCACCACTGGCCCGTGGACCGATGGACACCAACCAAATGTGCAGATATGAGATGTGTACAGCACATCACAGATGCCTACTGTAGAACAGGCTTACCATGTAGACATGTGCACAGTAGGTCTGCGCCAGCTGCAGTCAAACATGTAATGTGCCGAACCACACCAATAGTCCAGGCCATGCCACAGATGGACGTGCATGCATCTGTGTATGTATGGCTGTGAATGTCTCCGGCATAGCAATATAGCTGTGTCACCATTGTGAACAACAATATGAATGTGTTATATGTGTGAGGGGTGCGTCATACGCGTATGGTCTGATCGACGATACCATCAGTGACCCTGCTATGTGAACATCCCTGTCCCCATACATGGATACCTATGCTGTGCCCAACACCACATTCACAGAGGGAGGGATGGTGGTGTGTAGACATGGGGGTGGCAGCAGGCACTGGATGCACACATATGTGGTACCCACATCAGTGCAGGCAACCATCCATGTGCACGGGATAGCGGTGTGTGTCCACATACAGCACTGTGTTGATCAATATCCCAGCACATAGCACCTGCCAGGGTTACAGTGTATGCATGGATGTGTGATACCTGCATGCACCAGACACACCCTCAGCAAGCAGCGTGCAGCATACCTCGCTTGAGGCCAGTGTCCACACCATGGCGATAGACATGTTGAATGTCCATATACACATAGCATTGACATATGGAATGGACAGCCACCCTGCCAATATCGTAAACCCCTAGGTGGATCACAACCCAGTGCCATGTATGTGGCATACCCTGCCATACCATGCAGACCTGCCCAGCAAGGCTGCATGAGCTGTCACAGTCCTACATGGTGCAATGGACAAAAGGCACTCTCACTATCAACCATACACAGCAGTAATGTGGCGGTGATGCACCCTGTGGTGTCACAGGTGCTGTGTGATGCTCTGGACAATATGTGTGTGTACATGCTATGCATGGCCTGTCCTGCTAATGTGTCATGGTTACACATTGCCCTATGTCTATTACATGTGCAACACAGGTGAGCTGTGGCAAGTTGTCCAACACCCGTACAGTGCTGTGTGGATGTACATGGCACAACACATGCATGTGCAGGTGTCCATGTGTATGTGTACAGTGCCACTGCTGACGTTCACAATGGCTACAGACGTGATGTGTACTGACATATACACAGTGCCCAGGTGAACAGCAGCACCGATGTCACATGGGGACCTATGCCAGTGATATGGACACAGGTGCAGCCAGGTACACATGTCCACAGCTGGCTAACATCTACATGGTGCGTGTACAGTGTGATGGGGTGGCAAACAGATATGATGTGACACACACTGCTCAATGGTGTGAAGCCAACACATCGGCTGTGTCACTGCCACGATGCCTTTCACAGATTACTGTGCAGATGTCGTACTTGTCATAGCAATATATCTCCAACAGTATGCCAGCACAGCAGTGTAAATGTGACCTGCCACCATCATTATGTCTTACAGATAATGCCACGATCCCGGCTTCCTGCATTCAGTCGACAGGAGGAGGAGGTGATCATACCTTACCTCCATACCAATCATGACATGTTATTTAGTCATGTGCCACAGCAGGCACAGGAATGACAGGAGATGTGGGAGGAGATGTGCAGGAGGGTGAACAGCCTGGGCGAATACAACAGCACTTATCAGCAGATCCGCAGGCACTGCACAGACCTGATCTGGCATGCAAGACAGCGTGCTGCTGCAATCGCCAGACAACAACGTGGGACAGGTGGTGGGCCACCAACCCAGCCCCCACTCACAGCCACGGAGGAGCTCCTGGCCAGTCTGGGGACACCCACGGAACAACACGCAGAAACCCATGCGTCCATCGTGGAGGTGGGTGTCTCCCGAACTATGAGCTTGGAGCTGCATGGTAAGTCAGGGTTGCATGTTTGTATAAGTGACGTGGGGGTGGGTGTCATAGTACAACACATAATATAGCCATACATGCCAGGTATATGGCCACACAAGACGCATACTACAGTATGCTATGTTGTGTTAGCAGACATGTGCATAGCACATGCTAGCTCACAGATGCATGATGTGACATGCACACTGCTGACTGTGGCGATAGTAATGGATAATGTGTATACCTTTGTGTCATCCCTTTACAGGTACGTCTGGCGTGTCGCAAACACAAGGGTCTGTTGCAGGTAAGTCTGTTGCTAGTCAAAGGCATGATATGGTGTATTGATATTCCCCATGTGTCCAGGCATGACATGCACACCTGTGTGTGCCCCAGTCACGGTATACAGGTTGCACCACCCGACACACGCACCACCCATGTACAGTAGATACAACCGTTAGTGTAGAGTGGCATGACACCACATGACCTATTGGTGTGTTACGTGCATTCAGCTATGCATACAATGGTGTAGGTGTTCCACAATGGCTGCATGTGTAGTATGCATCGGTATGCCTCTGCAGTATGCACACAGTACCACATAGTGAGCTGTGATCTTGCCAGAGCACAGGTGTTACCAATGTGACCTATGCCCCTGCATCGGGTGCACACGTTGTGACATGGCACATGCCATGTCCCATGCACGTGGATGTCTGGCTGCAACATTGTCACACCATGACATGACCTATGCACAACATAGCAGACATCCACACTGTCTGCATATCTGTAGGGAATGTGACACCTTACACTAGTATGGTTGTATGTCACATGGGCCACCACAGGGCCATGTGCACGATGTCCACCACACACAATTGTCAATTACCCAGACAGACAAGGCCATGGTCGATACCTACAGGCATGTTGCCACACAGTACATCCACAGTGGGTAGTCACCGTTGCACCCTGTACACACATAGTGGGCTCATCACTGTAGTGGCCCCCCTGGACATCCGATGTAGTACACCACTGACATGGAATGCCTCTCCACAGCTACTACAGGTGCCTCCAATATCCACCACATACGTGCTGCTGAGCAGCTGAACTGACTTACAGACATGGCAATGTAATGCGTCCAGGTCACGCATCACACAGAAACATAACTGTGTCCTGCTACTGTGCAGTGGCACAGTGCCCGCACTCCACACTGTACAGCTATGTACACAGCTCACACCAACCGCACCTGCACAGACATCCCTGTTACCCATACATTGTATCTGTAGACTGTACACATAACACTGCACCATGACAGCCATTGTGATGTAGTGCATGCGGTGGGACACCATCGTCACATGTCCACATGATACCACACATGTTTGCGGTGTACATGACATAGTGTCGGCAGACATGTGTACTGTCAACTCGCCCGTGGCCACACGGTGTACAACGGTGATGCATGCAAACTACCATGAATGTGTGTACTGCATGCCTACTAAAAGACACCTGCCTGTTGTACTGTTCCCACCAGAGCAGTGTGCATACTGCCACTAGGAATGTCTGGTCTACATTCACTGGTCTGTGGTGTGTGAATGCTGCATGCCACCTGCATTATCACATGCATGATGTCTGTGTGTGTGTGTGTGTGTGTGTGTGTGTGTGTGTGTGTGTGTGTGTGTGTGTGTGTGTGTGTGTGTGTGTGTGTGTGTGTGTGTGTGTGTGTGTGTGTGTGTGTGTGTGTGTGTCTGTATTGTAACTGACGGTATGCCTTTGTATTGACAGGTGCTGTAGGTGAGTTCCCCTCCTGCGGTCCAGCTGATGCTAGTGTCCCCACAGATACTAGTGGTGATGACCATGTGCATGAAGCACAGGCAGGGTCGTCACAGGCAGACACTCTGCCATTGGAGAACATCACACTTACGTCCCCTTCATCCCTGAACATGGTTCGGATGCCGACACATACCCCAACACCGTTGCCCATAGATGATGGTCAGTCAGCGTCTGTTGGCACCGAGCAGGAATGTGTGGTGGCTGCAGAAGGTGTGGGTACACACGATGTTGCCAGTGTAATGACTGGTGCAGTGCCACGCAGGCATGTGGCAGGTGCTGCTCGTAGGGGGAGCACCGCTAGACATACACCTGCCGTACAGGGTGCAGCAGCTGGTATAACCAGACGCATGTTCCAGACTGTAATCGCGGCGCAGGCACATGCCGAACGGCAGAACCAGGAAGGGCAGAGGCTGCAGAGGTCTGCAATCTGTTCCTTGAATGACAACATCCAGGCATTGGCGAATGCCCAACAGCATCTTGCCGATGTTCTGGATAGGAGATTGGGTGAGATGGCTGGTATCCTCGACCGAGGCATGGCCATCCTTGAGCATGGGCTGTCCGTGCAGGAACACCAGGTAGGGGTGAGGCATAGGGCACGTGGGCGTAGGCCAGCAACACCACCTGGTGCAGGTCAGCGTGTGCGTGCCACCTCCCATGCCCACCCACACAGTGCTGGTAGCAGCAGCAGTGCAGCTGCTACTACACCGACCACACCAGGACAGAGCAGGCCACGTGGACGTGGCCCTGGATAACCCCGCGGCACGTTTCCAACGGACATGTGACATCAGAGAGTGGACTGTCTGTACCTACACCCGGTCGTGCCCGTGCGACCCCAGGCATGCACGGGTCACGTTGCAGCCGGACACAGTGAGCCGTAACACCTGCACTGTACAGTCTGGGGCTGCCAAGCATACCCCGTGTAGGCATCACAGATGACTGAACTGTGTACACACAAACCCACACACAGCAAACGACTGTAGGGCTCCACCACACCCACATGCAATCAAAAAATTTTATTTCCCAGGGGGGCAAATGGAAGGTTAAAACCTGTGTCCCATTGGGACGGGATTTTTTGTGGGGTTTTACCCCGGGGCATTGATTTAAGTTTTGCCGCATAATGGAGCAACCATCAGGCAGGTTTTCAAAAAAAATTCATCCGGGGGGACAAGATGGGGGGGTTAAAGTGAAACCTGTTGGTTTGTTTTAACCCCTATGTGATGGTTTTTTGTGTGTACTGGGACAGGGGTTTTTTAGGAGTGGGGGTCCCCCGGGGGGTTTTGGCAACATACCCTGCCCGGACCAGGTGGCCCCCACAGGGCTGGTGTACAAAAGGGATGGGGGGGACATGTGTACCACCCTGTTGGTTCGTTAAACCCCTAGGAAAAGGGGTGACTTCCCTGTCCCCTCCCCCGGGAGCACTGAAACCCCCCGTGTGTGGGGTAAAAACCCCCACATTCCCGGCCCAAATCCGGCAAGGGGGCCCGGTTTTTTCCCCCTGGGGTGGACCCCTTTTAGGGGCTGGCCCCACCCCCTTCCCCCAGGAAAAAAAAAATTTTTTTTTTATCTTTGGTGGTGATTTTTTTTGTTTTGGGGGCAGGGTTTTCGGCCCTTTTTGGGCCCCCGTGTTTGGCCCCCTTTTTTTGGAAGGGGGGGCCCAGGAAGTGGAATATGCCCATGTCACCCAGGTCAGACATGGCCATTTTGG
>NC_056726.1:1375049798-1375194356 GCF_019279795.1 Protopterus annectens | reverse complement strand
TAACTACCTTCCATTTCTAGTGGCACACCTCTTTCCATGATCTGTGTCTGTCATCTGTCATGTTACACTGGCCTCCAATGAACTGCATTTCTTTCTACCATTCCCCCCTGTGATGTCACCTATCTCATACTCTATTCATCCCCCTTATGTATCTCTTACACTACTCAGACTGTGCTCATTTGCTATGTGACTGTGAGATTCAGTATCCTAACCCTCATTTACATGAGATTGCCTACTAATGCTTAGTTACATGTCTTAGACTCAGCTTCCCCCCTTAGCAACCACTACACGGTGGCCATGTTGTTTTTGGTCTGCTGCTCCCTGCATTGTCATTCCATGTATTGCATGAAACCCACATTTGTGGGTTTATAACCTTCTTTTTTATGATTTTATACAGCGCAGCCCGATATTTTGGCATCAGGTTATATTGCCAATGGCCACATATTTCGCCATTAGCATGCTGCCTGAGTCATATGCACCCTTTTTTTGGAGCTGACATGGCTCCATTGTGGAATTTGCAGAAACGTACTCAGTTGTCAACTGAGTACATTTCTGCAGCTAAAACGTCTCTTACACGGACTGGTTTCTGCTTCGTGGATCGCTAATATACCTCATTTGCATACCTTTCAGCTGCAAGTGAGGTATTTAGCATGTCCATGCCCAGTCCATCTAAGAGACGTTTTAGCTGGTCTCTTACACGGAGTTTAGGGCTGTTCCTGGATCGCGAGGCTTGCATGGAGTGTTGCACGTCTCTTACACTCCGTGCAAGCCTTCGTGAATCCTGCCCATTGTGTATGTTCTAGAAGGAGGCTATAGGACAGGGCACACTTTTTACATTCTCCTGGTGTACAGTACAATGCTACCAGAGGATATTCATTAGCCAAACAAATGGTCAAAATTCACATTTGAAATTATTTTTAACAAATTCTGCTTATCTTTATTCAATAAAATAAACAAATAAATAGTAAATACGGAATTTTATTAATGTGATTATATTTTATTCATACTTTTTTATTTAAACTAAAGCTTGCATTGTTAATATTTATGTCATGAGTCAAAACTCTGGACATTCTATGCGAATGAGTTAGAAATAAAATAAGGTTCTAAAATGCTAACAACCAGAAATACAATATTATACATTCTGACATGCTAGTATATGTCAGTTACAGAATCATGCTGTGTTTCCTTCTTTCATGGTCTGCTTCCTAAATGTTACATCTTGCAGTTTAAACAATCAGACAGTGTACTGTGTATTATTATTAGATATTATAAGTCTCATTTTTATCCAGATACATTTACACTAAACAGACAGCTTTTATTTTTTCCTCTTTCTTCTGAACTACATGGTTGCTGTCTGTAACCAATTATATCATTCTCAGTAGTGAACTCAGACCTGCCTGCATACTATTGTTTCTAACAGTGTTTGGATTTTTTTAAAATAAGAAACTGCTGTTTTTCTTCTAGTTTTTTTTTCACAAGATAAGAGAATAATCATCAAGGGATTTTATGTTTGTTCTCCTGAAAAGGGAAAACAAATCTAACATGATCCCTACCCTGGTTAAATGATTTTGCCTCTGCTGAATGTGCTGTCAGGCTGTGAAACCGATCACGAGTCAGATGAGGACCCAGTTGTTTCATACCACTTTTCATCTGCTTCTTAGGAACAATGATGCAAACCAACCATGAAGGTACATTTTTCAAGCGAAACTATCATTTAAGTTTAGATTATTTATGTATATATTTTTCTGTCAGAACCTTTTTGCTGTAAGTGCTGATTTCTGTTATCCTTCTGCTCTAAGACCCTGATTCCTTTAGCATTTGTTTGAGAATGATCCTTAATACAGCATTATGAATTCATATATTAGGGGAGTTTGTGTCGTTGTACATTTAACCCCACAAGCAGGTGTATGACAAACTGTTTGTTTTTTCATGTATTAACCCATGCACACTCCTGCTTGCATTGTCATTGTTATTCAGTTTATTTTGCTCTCTGTTGCAGTTCACAGCAGAGCAGCTTATTAATATTTAGGTATTACATTGGATTAGAACCATTGCAGAGTACACGTGCAGAATTAATTATCTGTTTTGTACATCTTAACAATGGTTTTTACTACATATACTGATATGGGGAGAGGTGTCTGAAACAATGAAATTCTTGTTAGGCTCTGGGGTCCTAATAATCATTAGGAAAACGTGCATTACTAGGAAGTAATACAAAACATTGGATTTTGCATACTTTTTCTAACATGTGAAGTCATATGGGGCTCATCTCCCATTCTAATTTCTACTACTATGCATATTTTTGAAGAAAAGATTTGCTGTATTTTATTTCTGAAAACTGCAAAAGAGAAGGGCCCGTGATAAAGCTGTTTCACCCCTGAATCTGAAGGTTGTATGTTTGAATGAGTTTTTTAACAGATTAAACTATTAATGCATAATAAATAAACACCTAAACAAACGTTAAATCCAAATATGCATTTATTAATTAAAAATGTGTAGCTAAAACAAATTAATTTTAAAAATGGTGAGTGCTTTTACACTTTATAGTGCTACTTCTTCAGACATACTTATGTGGCTTAAGGAGGTAGCCATTGATAGATTGCAACATTTGCAGGCAACTTGTTTGAAGGTAAAATCACAGGATGGCTCTGTAATATTTTTTTTATTTTATTTTATTTTACATTTGTTGACCGGGATAATCCTACTGGATGCATGTCCATTTTCAGCGGAGGCCCGGGGAGAAAAGCTCCAAGGGTAAGCAGATACAGCATTACATAATACCAGCATTACATATTACAAACAGACTATTTACAGAGATTACATAAGTAAGCAAGTTAAACAAGTTCCACAGGTTACAGTTAATCCTGAGCGCAAGTCAGGATTAAATTAAATTACACAGTAAACTGGTTAGCAGATTTTTACACATTCTAGAGAGAGTTAGCCAGGCTTGATACATTGACATAGCCAGTTAAGTGACAAATGTTGTTTGAGTCTAGTTTTAAATTGACTTAAGGTGGAAAGTAAGGTAATATCAGCTGGAAGAGAGTTCCAGGATCTACTTACAGAGTTTGCAAAGAGAGAATCACCGGCTGTGTTATTAATTTTGCTAGTCTGAATTAGTAGTTTGTTAGAGGATCAAAGTGGTCTAGGATTGTTATAGGGGGTGATCATATTTTTAAGTGCAGGAGTATTATCCGAATTATAGAGGATTTTATAGGCCATAATCAGTTGGTTATACTGGATTAGGCTGGGTAGTTCAAGCCACCCAAGCTGATTTAGATTGATGCAATGATGTGTCCTAAAAGCCAGCCCAGTGGCAAACCTGGCAATGTGGTTGTAGCAAATTGAGAGTTTGTTAAGGACAGTCTTGTTTAAATTTAAGAGTAGAGGGGATTTTTTGGTTTCGTTCCTGGATTGCCTGTATTTAATGTGATATTGAGGGTCTTTAGAAGAATGCCATAAAGCCCATGCTTTGTTTCTAAGGGTAATTTTGAGTTTAGACTCTTTAGAAAGCCATGACGCAGTTTTTGCCTTGGTTCTCTTTGAACGAACAGGTGCATGCAAATCAAGGATCTCAAGGAATTTGTTGTTAAAGTATGCTACTGCTTCCTCTAAGGGGAGGTGTTTTAGAATAGACCAATTACATGAGTTTAGTTCTTGTTGGAATTTGGCAGGGTCAAAGTTTTTTATTGTTTCTAACCTTTCTGAGTAAGGGTTGTTGGGAATTAATGTTTTTTTGCTTAATTACATATGTGAGAAGGTGATCAAGGAGGGTACCAGAGGTGTACAGTTGGGGGTGACTATTTATGAGAACCCAGTCAAGTATACTTTCTTTTTTGTTGGGTTTACCTATCCTGGTAGGGGTGAATATAATTTGTGTAAATGCATGCAGGTTAATATGGGTGGTTGGGGATTCTGAGGAACAGGTGCCCCAGTCTATGTTAAAGTCTCCAAGTATTAAGGTTTCTTGGGGGTAGTGACATGATAGCCAGTGCAGAATATCTTCAAATGTAGATATATTGTTACCTGGGGGAATGTACATACAGATGATATTAATGCATTTATTTTTATTAAGTTGCAATTTGGTGGCAAGAATCTCTGAGTTATTAGTCTGGGGTGGTTGTATTACATCTATGGTGACATTCAACTCAGATTTATAGAGTACAGCTACCCCATCCCCCTTCCTTGAAGCATGATCCAGCCTGTGTATGTTGTACCCAGGTGGTAATAAATGTGATTTAGATGTTAAGAAATCTTGCTGAGTGCAGTGTGTTCAGTTTCCTTGATGACTGTCTGTGCATTGCTAGTTAGTATCCCATATTCAGGGGCCATCCTTATTAAATTTGTTGAGAACACACATGTTTTGGGCCATACTGTGACACCTCTGTGCATCAGTGCAGCTGCTGTTCCAAAATCAAGTTCTTAAAATCTTATTACTTATTACTAATCAGACTTTCTTCTGGTTCTGCCACCATGTATTTGTCATTGTCATCCCAGACATCTTCTGCAGAAAATGGCACCCCCTGAAGATGATGATAAAACATTCCAACTGACTTTTGAGTAAACAATTTAATGGGAAAGACATTTAACAGAGAAGGAGGACAGACAGTTGGCATTATTCCTTCCCATAAAACCTTCAGTGGCATACTTTACTTCCCAAAGGAACTTGCCAGTAACAATCAGACACTAAACCAAGAAGTAATGGCTTGTCTTTATTGCCTTTACTACTACTCAGTAATAATGTACCATATAACCACCACAGTGGTATAGAGTGATAAAGGACTGACTGTGACCCAGATAACTTGGGTATGATTAGTATCTGGACATTGGAAGAGATGGTGAGGTAGAGCAATAAGATACATAAACACAGTCTGTTTGCCTTTCTCAGTGGAGGGAACATTACACATTTGCAAGGTGTACTTTTTATATTACATTATTTGGTGGAGATTGGAGACAAAATGGAAACAGTACATTCCTTGTAAAAGTGAGTGATGTACTCACTAAGGCCCATTTCAGTCCAAATCTTGACTATGGTACTAGGTATGAGCAGTGAGAGCCAATTAGAGCTTAAAAGAAAATTTCAGATATCCTGAGCTATATAATCACACCACTCCCTTTGTTTCATCCTGGAAGGAAGGCATAAACTACAAAGCTCTCATCTCAGAGTTGAACAAATGGGTTACTTGGGAGATGGAAAAGGCTTGATCATTAGCAAAGAATAAAAACAAAAACTGCCTTAAGTGAGTTGACATGATAAATAATTGCCCAATTGTATTTGTGCCGTTTTTCAGTGAGTGGCTGTACGCATCTTTACATGGTTTGATGTCCTGCATGCACTGAGTGGCAGGATAGGTTTTGGATTTCCATTGTCCCATAACTGGATTAAACCGGTAATCAATAAATGAATAAGTATACAGATACATATTTATTTTTGGTGTGTTTATTTTTAGCCATGGAATCAGTATGATACCATCTGCATGGAAACTTACACATAGCCATAAAGCAGTTATTTTTTTGCTGAACCATCTATTGATGAGCACCTTTTTACAAACATTACTCAGTGTGGCATGAATATAAGTGATTTGGACCACTCCTACAGCATGAAATATAAACTGAAAATGCTGAAACAGTGCAAAAAGAAAAAAGCAGTGTATAAGAGTTTGTGATAAAAATAAGGTTTTGCCTTTTACCTGTTATAAATTCAATAAAGAGGGACATTTATATAGAAACTTCCCTCCACATGAAATAAAAGGCTTGTAATGTGACCAGAGATGCTAGATATAACAGAACACCCATTTGCAGGATACCATGAATCAGATGCATGTGCAGAAAAATTACAATATATATATATATAAATGGATTGATGTTGAACCTTTCTTAGGTTCTGCCAATATATTGACTCTAGTATCTAGTGAACAGATTAATAGTAACCTGCATGGTTCCCCTAAAAGGTTAAATATACATTGCAAGCTAATATCTCATGTTGAGGTTTCAGCCTCGTCACAATAGCGAGGTAGGCAAATGTTTTGGGGATACCATGACACCTCTTTGCATCACTACAACTGCTGTTCCAAAAAGAAGTCTTGCAGTACCTGTATAAGCTGGAATCCTTATCTCAGAGTTTCCCACTTGCTTGGCTAGCACACTGCTGTTTGAAGAAATTTCCTGCTGAACCTACTTGCATCCACTGTTTAATTAATGCTTTAAGTAATGATTTGTACTCTTTCTAAAATTATACTACAGTTGCTATGATATGTGTGCATTTTATAGAGTTTTGCATTTGAATTCTGCTTTTTAAAGTATATTAGCTATTACAGTTGCATTTGAATGTTTTGCTGAATCTAGATCCAGCCAGATCTGAATATGTAAACTGTCCCCGAGATTCATGAAGCTCAGTGCAAGGACGGCGTTAGCCTTGCGCCGACTGTGTGGCATAGAGATGGCGCAGCAGCACCACATGCATATTAATGAAGGTGCACTGCCGTAATGGCCACATGCATAGGAAACATGTACGAGTGCAGGGGGCTTATCCAAGCGCTGCACGGAGGCATGAACATGGCTGCATACGCGCAACCTAAAATGCTAATTAGTACAGCCTGCCTCTAATAGCAATCGCTCCTGTCAGTGTCCATGGCTAGTGAAATGTATGCAAAGCATACAAGACATTTTTGCAAACACCACAATAAGAAGCAAACACAAAGGCACGTAGCTGAATATTGAGTCCCCGCCCCTCGAACAAATGATATTTAAAACCCCATGCCCGTATTCCATTGTAGTGTTGATAGTTATACCAAGTGGAAGCAAAATGCATCGTGTTAGAGCGCCACCAATTGCTAAGCCTAGCCCAATGGTTAGGGTTACCACCAGTCCTACATTGTGAGTTATAGTCCCCCTCTAGGCAGGTGTGTCCATACCAAAACCATTATAAATGTGAAATGTCCTGCGATAGTAGGACATAATTATGTCCCATTTTTTAGGTAATAGTCCCATACAATACTTATGTCCATATATAAAATACCTAAATGTTACAAGAAACAGAATAAGCAAGTAAATGAAACAGAATAAGCAACTACACTGCTACAACAATAAAAGCATATATGTAGGCATAAAACTAAAGTACTATCCTTTGTAATGACCATGGATATGTGTTGGCCTGTAAACTCTGATGTGTGTCCCGAAAATGTCCCATCCAGGTCATATGAAAAGGTGGCAACCCTACCAATGGTCAGAGCATTTGCCCAATAACTGCCCATTCATGGTCCAAGTAATCCTTGTCAGGACAGCCCGTAGATGAACGGGTATTACCCGGGTCTACCTACCATGTCATGAAAGATAAGTATTTGGTGTACCTCTGTGCATGAAATACAGCATGTGGATGATCAGAAATGCTAGGGTAGTCCTCACAACCATATTGGTCCCAGAGATATGTAGTATACACAATGTGTTCTGTTGACTGTGCCATGTGCCATAGACTAGAGAAGGGATGGATGGTGTCTGTGGTATATGGGGGTGGGGGGTGACAGGTAATGTAGTAATTCACCAAGGGGAGACTGGGTTGGATGCACAATAGGTGAACTGGAGGTCTACGAGGGAGCAGTGGGTGAATCAGGAAGATAACCAAAGAACAAATATACACATCTGCAATACAATCCCACAAACATGTGAACATTAAAAAGTGCAATACACATGTACAGAAACATTACTGGCACATACCCACATAATGGTCTGGCCTGAACTGAGCCATCCAACCCCAACACACCTGGATGCATATTTGAATACCCATCATCCCCTTCACAGCACACCACCACCCCCTTCCTGAACTTCCACCAAAACCACCCATACTAGGGCTGCTAGATAGGCGCAGACATATCTGCACATAGTGACCCCTACCCATATCTAGTAGGCAGTCTCACCCTAGGCAGTCTCAGGATTGCAAACTATGTATCCCTTGCATGTATAACCCTACCTTATAGCCATAAAGCAAAGAAGGTCATCGGCCCCCACAATTTTTGGATATCCCTCATGGGATAAGTATCTGTTCTAAACATTAGACTTGGTGTCACGACATGATGTCCAGTCCTATATACATCTGGACATAAGTTGTATGAGCAGTAGTTGTCTACAAGACTGCTCAGCCCCCAGCCGGTCCTGCAGAACCTATGACCCAGGATTAAACACCTGACTGTGATGCACGTCTCCCCACGTGCATTATCAGGAATATATACCTTACACATTCGCATAGTGGCAGTTGGATATAGGGTGCTTAAAGCGCTTTAAAGCAGATGTGAGTAGGGTTACCACCTGCCCCACCTTGCAAGGGACAGTCCCTTTTTGGGCAGTTATGTCCAGACCAAATATAATACAATGGCAAATGTCCTGTGATTGTAGGAAATACTTATGTCCCATATTTCATGTAACAGTTGCATAAAACAGTTATTTCTGTATGTAAAATACTTAAAGTTACAAGAAACAGATTAAGCAACTAAACTGCTACAAGAATAAGCTTTCATTTAGGCAAATAAGTAAAGTTCTAACCTTTGTACTGACCGTGGGTATGTGTCGGCCTGTAACATCTGATGTGTGTCCCGAAAATGCCCCACTTTGGCCATATGAAAAGGTGGCAACCCTAGATGTAAGTGGGTATGCAAGCGTGTATGCGCTACGATAAGTGGCGGTGATTCAATGGTATGGGAAATGTAAATGAGCATGTAGGTGTATTTGCATGTGTATGTACAGACCGATATATACATAGAATATATATATATATATATATATATATATATATATATCATTTTTTGGCTAGGCTTGTATGGGCCAGAGACTTCCCATAATCTGGAACAAACTGCCTATCTATGTCAAACAGAGCTCCTCATTAGCACTCTTCAAGAAAAATCTTGATGATTGGATGGGAAATGGGAAATTCACCCCAGGGATCACTTCTGTGGCTCTGCTCGACAGGGGCACAGGAAAATAATTCTCTTGGGTGGTGAAAGCCAGGGTACATTTTTTGGCTAGGCTTGTATGGGCCCTAGGGCTGATAGCCTAGGACCTACCTATGAACCTATAAATATATAGATATACATATATATATATATATATATATATATATATATATATATATATATATGAAGAATGAACATGGTCACAATATAGCAGTCATAATGAATGTGAAAGGAAACAGCAGCTGAAATCCCCGTAATAGTTAGTGCTGTTATATATCAGGATGGCCATAGGTGAGCACACCTCTGCATCCACAACCACAGGTAGGATGCGAAAAGTGGAAAGAACGATCTCCCCATGGTAAGTCTGACTTTGAACTAGGTACAGAGCAGTCCCGGTCCCCAGTCAGACAAGCCTAAACCTGGACAACCATATGAACACCCTGACAATCGAACTCTCGTATGTGCCAGGACTATAGGCTTTGGAGTTCTGAATATCCTCCGAGTGAGTAAACATGCGGCACGGGTCCAGAGCAATAGAGAATAGGGAATGGCGCATGTGTAGTAATGCAGTTTTCCCAACAGGAAAATGGATGCCTGCTGTGTAAGTGAAGTGATGAGGCATGTTTTTGGGTAACTATGAACCATGGGTATACATATAAATGAAGCAGAATACCAATAGTGTTGTGGTTAGAGCATCCGCCTAATGAAAAGGCATTCATGGTTCAAGGTCGACAATAGCACATATCATTTTCCTTGTGGAACGAATGTTGCTCTGCTGTAAAGCCGACATTTAAACATGTATTCCATGGCACTATTAACCAGATCCTTTCAATAAAAGTGGTATTGTCATAATGAATAAGGCACAAATAAGCACAAATAAGCGGCAGTAAATATATGTAACGCACAGTAAGCATAGGCGAGTGCACCTGTGCAGGTCTAAGCAGCTCCCAGCATAGGAAATGCATGTTTGTATGTACAGATGTAATATATATATATATATATATATATATATATATATATATATATATATATATATATATATATATATATATATATATATATATATATATATATATATATATATATATATATATATATATATATATATATATATATATATATATATATATATATATATATATATATATATATATATATATATATATATATATATATAGATATATATATATATATATATATATATATATATATATATACCTATATACACACACACACCCACACACACACACACACACATATATATATATATATATATAAATACACACACACACACACACACACACAGAGACACACATATATATGTGTGTATAGATATATATCTACATACATGAAAAAAAAAAAATATATATATATATATATATATATATATGAAGAATGAACATTGTAACAATAATGCATACACAAAGGATGTGAAGGGAATCAAGAGCAATGTTGGTATTATACAATGCTTTCAGTGTATGTCATAAAAAGCTGCCCAGGAGTGAGCAGAGCATCGCTACTCACACTACAGGCAGGGCTTTACCAGTGGGAGTAACATCATTGAAATGCTATGTCTACTTTACACACAGACTGAATGTCATCCCATGCTGGGACCTCCACAAATTGGGAAGCGCAAATGTCCGGAGTCCATAATCCCAGAAAATGCATGTATGTGCAAATATACATGGCGGGAGTCCCTGTGAATACACGAGGTGAGACAAAATATGTGTAGGGCCCCAAAAGCTCTGGAGATGGCAATGGGTAAAGGTGTGTCATGGCTGCGGTAACAAGTAGATAATGGATGTTACATGTGTAAATGTAACACATCTGGGTGGAGGAACTATGGTTATGCAATTTGATCCAGGCATGCCAGGGTTGGATGGGCCACTTCTAATGGACCGCCCCGTGAAGGTCAGCTCAGTTGTAATAGGTATATATGCATACTCACATGCAGACAACAATATATGTTGAAGTACAAATTCTGTAACACATGCGTTCCATTTGTTGACATAAATAATAGGAATGTGCCCATACAAACATCGACAGTACATGGAATAATAAGCTGTGCAGAAGAGGGACGGGTCAAATCACACTATCACATTCCAATTACCATCGGTAATCCGTACATAAACATATAGCGGCATCTGTTTGCTGTATAACGTGCTACATACGGATTACAAGATGACTGGAGCAAAGTGTCGGTGTTATAATGAATAAGGCACTAGTATGCTGGTGAGGCATATAAACACCATTACGCATGTGTAAGTGCGTATGAGCGGGGAATGTATTGACACACTGATGTAAATATATCTAATTTTATATATATATATATATATATATATATATATATATATATATATATATATATATATATAGACATATATATATATGTATATATATATATATATATATATATATATATATATATATATATATATACACACACACACACACACACACACACATACACAAATATATATATATATATATATATATATATATATATATATATATAAAACATAAAGATATGAATATACATGTATGAATACATATGCAGATATATCTGTATATACTAATGTAAATAGCTATATATATGTTACAGTAATTATACACATGTATATACCTAGGTTATGGTACAGCAGTTATGGGTAACATATGTTTAGACTGGGCATATGTTGGTAGGAGGTCTAATCAACAAACGTCTACCCCCCCCCCAGCTAGGCCGGTGAGACATACAGACATGCAATAAAGGTAAATGCAACACTGCTTCCTAGATCACTGGCAGGAAACTACAAGTGGGAGAGATCTACAAGGTCTGCATTTTAAACATGGACAGCGACGTCCCTTGTGGGACACCAAAAATGTGTACATTCCAACCAATGGGAGTAACACTATTACAACCAGGATGTAGCTGTACATGGAACAGTAGGTTGCGTAAGCCCGATAACACATGGGTTGACACAACGTACGACATGTGTCCCAACACGAGGAGAGTGGGCAATGTGTAGGGGTGTGTTCATATCTCACCTGCATCCACCTGCACCCACAGTAAGGATGAGTGCTGTAGAGTAGTGGCAGGTGGGGGAACTATGGGTATGCGATTATGGGGTTAGGCATGCAGGTGTTGGCTGGCAGACACGTATTAGGACCGTCCCGTGGGTATAAGTAATATCCAATGTGGGTATAGCAGATGCCCATACCTCCCAAACCTTAAGAGCACATCTACTGGACAGTTCATAAACCATTGAGGGAACACTTAGGGACCATATCATTGAACTGTCCACGATTACTAGGGACGTCCATGATTGCGAATCAGAATCTAACACAGTCCCAACTAAACCCTCCTAGAACTATTGATATTAGGAGGAAAGGTGGCAGACTACACGTAATGAATAATGACAACATGTAAGAGTCATAAACAGCATGTACCTCAGACAATATGTATGAATACATATGTGCTCTGTGTCCGTCAATGTGTCAGGTTAATAGCACCAACCTTCTAAATGTGCCCCTGAGGTCGTTATGCAGTGTCCCTGATTCAGTGTTCATTCTTCCCCATTCGTATGAGAGGTCTGATAGTAAGAGAAAGCGCATGTTCCGCCGACTAACTTAGAAAGTTGATAGAATAATAGGGTTGGGGTCACCACCTCTCCACCTTTACGAGGGGCATTCCCCTTTGGGCAGTTGTGTCTTGCAAAATAACTGTAATTATGGGAAATGTCCTGTGTTTTAGGCCAAAGATCACCTATATTGTTTGTAGTAGTTGCATAAAACAAGTATGTTCACCTGAAACACCTAAATGTTATAGGTAACAGTATAAGCAACTATAATGCTACAAGAGTAACCTTTTATTTAGGCAAAACAGTGAAGTACTCCCCTTTCTACTGGCTGTGGGTGTGTTGCCCTTCAATGTCTGACGTCTCTACATACAGGACCTATAGGGTTGCCACCTTTCCAAATGGCCAGAGTGGGACATGTTCTGTAGAAATGTCAGACATTCCAGGACAAAGGATACCTACAGCTGTGCATAGTACAGGATTATACTTATTTGCATAAATAAAAGCTTAATCTAGTTGCATTTGAATTGCTTATGCTACTTCACATAACATATAGAAGTGTCATATATAAAATAACTGTTTTATGCAATTATTAATGAAACATAGAATATAATAATGTCCTGTAATAGGAACATTTGCTATGTGTTGATTATTTTTGCAGGGTCCCTCACAAAGTGGGACAGGTGGTAACCCTAAAGTCCCACCTTGGCCAATTGAAAAGGTGGCAAACCTATAATAGGTATGTGGTAGCATGATTCATCCGACGGATGTGGCTCCCACAACCCAACTACATGTCTGTATTGCAGAGTCTTGGTTCCCATGTATCAGACAGATGGGAGCAGAGTGTATGCAGAACACACAAATTTGATTAATTCACTGGACAGGCTGCTGATTCCGTACAGTCAAATGCCATATCTTCACCTAATGGGCAATCATTCCCGATACTGTAGTCAGGAGTGGCCTTAGGTCACCTGGTGCCCTAGGCAGAGGGCACAATGGCACCCCACACCACCCAGTGCCCCCATTCTGGTCTACCTACACCAAATAAATACTGGTAAAGTGCCCTCATTAAAGCGGCGCCCTAGGCGGCCGCTTAGTTGGCCTATGCCTAAGGCCGGCAATGACTGTAGTCATGTAGTCCGATGTGATAGGCATCACAAGGTGGGAGCAGATTGTAAGAGGAACACACAAATATAAATGATTCACCGGACAGGCCGCTGATTCCGTACAGTCAAATGCCATGCCTTCGCCTAATAGGCAGCCATTTCCGATACTGCATTCATGCATTCCGATGTAATAGGCATCACAAGGTGGGGGCACATTGTATGAGGTACACACAAATATGATTGTGTCACTGGACAGGCCGCTGATTCCATACAGTAGAACGCGATGCTGTCGCCTAATGGGCAGCCAATCCCGATACTTTAGTCATGTAGTCTGATGTAATAGGCATCACAAAGTAATATTGTGGTCCTTGCTCACACCTAGGGGTGTGAGTGACAGATGCAAGCACCAATGTCAGTGCATTAGCAAGTGCGGGAGCAAGTGGGTGTAAGCATCTTTGGCTACCAGTATGCGAGTATTGCACTGGTTAAGCAATGTAATGGCTAACCGAGCATATGAGGCTGTAACCAGAGGTCAGCAGTGCCTAACACCATGCAAACCCACGCAAAACCACTCCCAACTGCTTTAATGTGCTTTACTCCCTCCGTATCCAATCGACTTGCTCTGCCCTGCAACCAACTAAACGTCCTTCGCAAGGGTCGGAACCAGGACCCTGCGGTCACAGCTAATGTGTATTACCAATACGCCGTGGCAGATATACAGACAATAGACAGTACCACAAACATATCATACAATGCAGTCATTCAACAGTATAGGAATGTATCCCATCATGTAGATGTACATGTGAGTGTTTATGTCCAGCATATAGGTACATACATATATAGAGATGTATCAGGAACATACCATGTGGCAACAAAGCATTACAAACTAATGAAATGGGAAACACCAGTGACGCCTGTATTATGTACTGGTGTTGCTCTATGTCATCACAAGACTCCCTCAGCAGACATGTGTCAGTCATACATGCAATTAGTTGTACATTGGCCATATGCATACTCTGTGCATGTAATGTACATTATCACAACAGAACCTGTCCAATCATTATGTGTGAACAGTACTCTTGCAAGGTGCTGTGATCATGATAAAGGTAAATGGGGTAACCATAGAGGGACCGGTAGTCCATGGAGTGATGTGCATACCAGGATTGTGCATCTGAGGGACAGGGGTGAGGATAACAGTAGTATGCTATGATGCATATTTCAAGGGTTTCATGTGTCCAGTGGGCACGTGTGTGTAATGGACAGCTATGTATAAGGCAGATGGTGTCCTAGGAGCTGAATGGCCATATGTGTCCATAGGTGAGGGTCAGATGTTGGGGAAGGAGTGTAGGTATGGCAGTGGAGGATAGGTAGGAGCACAGAAAAGACAGCATACAGGGTTGGTATATGACACATGGGTGGGGGATACACCCTGGACAGGGATGGGTCTTCGACATTCAAAAGCCCATGGGAACAGTGGGATGGAGGTCCCAAGCCATGGGCAACTGCCACTGCACCTACACAGCTGCAAAGGAAGCAGCACTGGGGGTGGTCCAGGAGAGGCTGGATCACCCTGTAAATGTGACACTCCACCCTTGAACTGGCCTATCTGGCTTCGTAACCCCTTAGGGAGCCACCAACGCAACACGTCCGGGACTGCATGACAGCAGATATGTACCTGTCTGGTCCCGATCCCAAGGGGGACATGCTCCATCCTCAGTGGTGGTACCACCAGAAGGTGGTGCAGAGCCAGCAGAGGTTGATGTCTATGGCAGGGCCCCAGATGTGCTACTGCCCGGTGCCATGGTCAGCTGAAGTGGGACAGGAGGTTCTGCCAGGAACTCCCAACCCATTCAGCCTATGGTGTTGCATTTTAAACCCACATATGGCTTAGTGATAGACAACAGCATACAGGATTACCTACGACAGTATGCATAGATATCACCAGCAACCCAACACAACAGATGGTATACATTTGCAGAGGGAGCACAACACATGCATATATACTGCATGCCAACTGTACAATGTGTAGTAGAAGTGTGACCGCAGCTATGAACAGTTGCCCATCATTGACTTGTCACTGAGCATCCCACACAGTGTCAGTCATACCTCTGTCTCATGTGACACATGTCCAGTCAGGGATGCGATGCAGTAACGCATCCCTATCATCATGTACTGTCTGCAATCCTCACATCATGCTTCTGCTGTGCACAGAAGTGTGTTCAGTGTGCAACACAGGAAACAAATGGTTGCACACACTGACCAGTTCACAGATGGCCCTAAAGATGGGGGTCCCTCATGAACTGAGTACTGTCATGTCTGTATTATAACATGCATAATAGCCATTACCACACACATGTTAAACAGGCAGTAGTCTCAATGCAGCATAGCTACACTTACATGCTGTAGTTGTGTGGCACATCACCCGCCTGTCTTTAGGTTATTTCCCACTGTGGAAAATGATTGAGGTATATCCAGATATCATCTGTGATGCTATGTCAGAACACTACATCCAGGTACCACTCACAGTGACTGTCATGGCCAGATAATAACATGTTTCCCTACATAGTGTACTGTGTTTATCATGCAGATGGCTATGGGAACACCATCATAGCTGTACCACATGCAATCAGCTAGAGAAGGACTGCAATAGATGCAGAGGCCATCACCTGACCATTTACATCTCTTACAATACACATGCTGCTACTGTGCAGGTGTACACCTTCACCTCCACCAGAGAGTGTGTGTGTGTGGGACAGGCAATGTACACCAGGGAAGGGCTTGGAAACATAACCATAAGCATCATCTGCCAAATGCCAAATAGTACAGGGGCAAACCCCTGACTACTCATTACTATTACATGTGCATGACGTTACTACATCTGCCACAAAGGCAACATGTTGCTGTGATGTAAGAACATGTGTGCAGGTGTGTGAGTGTCATCTGCAACAGATATAGTAGACATACATTAGATGTGGCACACATGTCAGTCCATGTGAATGGATACCATTGTCACCACAACCACACTCTCTAATGGATACGCATTGACACCTTTTCCAGGGCCACAAATACACAACGTAACTACTTAGTTTGCCACACTGCAGTAATGCACAGGATCACATGCACCAAAGGGGGTATCTGGAGGTTCTATGGGCTAGGGCATGTGAAAGTGCTTGACAACTGTTGGTATGCCAACAAGGTTCATACTGGGAGTGACTGTGGTTGGGAGCATCACAACCCATATGCAGACACAGGGTGCCAGTACTGGCATGCAGGTATGCGTTGTTCCATGGGTGTGTAGTGTTTGGCTGTGCAAGATGGCTGTACAAGGCTGGGTGAGGGGTGATCCTTGCCACTGCGTCACCCGACAATGGTGTGCTGTGCAGGGGTGTAGTGTCTGCAATGTCCCACACAGATGGGTACTGCATTATCTGGCCTGACATCCTGGTTACCAATGTGTAGGGCCATAGCTTTGCAATGCATGCCATGTCTGTGTTTGATAGTCATTCACATGGACATTGCCTGGGATGTGCATGTCCCACAATACTGTACAGTGACATGTACAGGTGTACCTGGTTTGGCAGATACATGTAGTGTACACAGCCTGTTACACCCCAATATGCCAATACTGGCCTGGTGTGGTGAAACCTGCTTATAGTGAGCAGGTTGGCCCTGCACCTGCATGGATAATATGATACAGGTATTCCATGGTGTCAGTGGCATGGGTCCATACAGGGCACATGTGTACATCATTGTCTGGCCTTAGTGGATCACATTTGATGGCATCACATATGTTGCAGGCATTCAGTGTGGAACATAGTGAAGGCACATTGTCCGCATATATGTGCCTATTATACCACTGTACAGGGAGCCATGTCCTCTGCAGGCCACTGCATTCACACCATGCCTACTATCTGTCCTCAATGTGCATGTTACTAGCAACATAGTGGGATATCCTAGGCAAAGTTGTATGTGCATGGCACATGGGTGCGGGACATATATCGGGTACTAGTAGGGCTGCATACTTAGTTCACTAGGCCTTTTGCCAGATGTATGGGTATGACTTGCCAACACAGTGCCGTGGCTGACTGACAGCTGTACTCCTCATGAGGTGGCTAATGTGTCATAAGATGGATACCATATAGGAAAACTACAAAACCCACTCCCAAACATGTCCAATGGTAATACAATCATGGCCACCTCTACACAGGCTCTGACAGACAAACACACACTTGCCATGTCCTGTATACAAACCCCTACTGTATCACACTGCAGCAATACACGTTTAGGGCACACGCTATGGCAAATACTACAAAGCACTGTACTTGTCTCATGCAGATAGACACACACACACACACACACACACACACACACACACACACACACACACACTTGGCATGTCTGGGATTAGAACACTGACCTAACTACTTTACTACACTACAGCATTACACAGTTACAAAACTTGCCACTGAGATTACTGGGACACAGCACTCCCAGAGGTGTATTTGCAGATGGGTGACATCATCGGCCTTGCTAACGGTGGGTATAAGAAATGTATGGCATGTGAGCAGTATAAAAGCATTACTCAGTTCTCAGGCAAACGGGGACACACACATGGCAAGTGTGGGACTAGAACACCAACCTTACTACTTTATTATATTACAGCATTACGCAGTTACAGAACACGCTATCGAGGTTATTGGGACACAGTACTCCCAGAGGTGTATTTGTAGATGGCTGACGTCATCGGCCTTGCTAACGGTGGGTATAAGAAATGTATGGAGTGTGAGCAGTATAAAAGCATTACTCAGTCCTCAGGCAAACGGGGACAAACACATGGCAAGTGTGGGACTAGAACACCAACCTAACTACTTTATTATACTACAGCATTACGCAGTTACATAACGCACTACCGAGATTATTGGAACACAGCACTCCCAGAGGTGTATTTGCAGATGGGTGACATCATCGACCTTGCTAACGGTGGGTATAAAAAATGTATGGAGTGTGGGCAGTCTAAAAGCAATTTACAGTCCTCTGGCAAATGGGGACAGACATACACACACACACACACACACACACACACACACACACACACACACGCCAGAGGCAGGAACGTAACACCTGCCTATTTACAGATTACTTTTACAATACCACATACTTATGAATCGCGACACACAAACTACACATTTCAAGGCTATCATTATGACCTTCTGGGAATGTGGACATCAACTGGGATGCTGGCAGTTAAGATGTACATACCTGTGAACCTGTGTGTTTAAAGTAGGAATCCATCCTGACCTAGAGTATGCCCATCTGTGGAATGGACGACTACTACCACTATACAGGGTTACAATGGCCATGCCCATACACAGAGGCACATAACCGATGCAAGGTGTCACTGTGCATGGTCACACACTTAGCACAGGTTTGTTCGGAATGCACTATGTGTCCATCTACACAAGGATATACTGGGCATGCTCATACACTTAGTCGCACAGGGGGCATGCTCACACACAGTAGCACAGGGCTGGTTGGAATGCACTACTATGTGTCCATCTACACAAGGATATACTGGGCATGCTCATACTCCTAGTAGCACAGGGCTGACTGGGATGCACTCTGATGCTAAACACGGAAGGCCACAGTGGCTATGCTATTACAGGTAGACGTAAAGAACACATTGTAATGGGCTCTGGTGTTAGTAGTTGTCATTGTTAGCAGGAACCCTGCTCTACATATATATGACACTGGTCTTTTACACAAAATCAGCTGTCATTCTGGGATGACATGGCTCACAGTAGACAGGCCTTTGTCACATATCACATGCATCCATGATTCAAGGGAGTGGGGATATTACCCAAGTCGCATCTGCCCACACAGTGCCATTCCAAGACAAATGTCCTAAACACAGGTTAACTCCCATACACCTACAGGGCAACTACATTGTTTTCTTATGTTAACCAGTGCTAGATGTGTAGCTTCCATATTCACAGCTGGCCACTGTAGATCCAACAATGGGGGGTAATGACATCTGTGCAGTGAGGAACACCTGGCTGATGGCTCTGTAGTGCACAATAGCACTACCACAATATACCTCAGAACCTAGCACTACCACCATATACCTCAGAACCAGACATGTGGGCCATAACACAGGTACGGACTGCTGCAGGTGGTGTACCCACATACATAAAGGCCACTCACATGTACTGACCACTCCCCCCATGAAAGGCATCACAGATGAGTCATGTGCAGGACACAGTGTCACTTGTTGCATTCTAGGATGTAAACCTCAGACACCACCATGCCCTTGGACCACCAACACGCATCCATACATGTTGTATGACATTAAAGAGTACACCACCATGTATATGGTAATATGCTGAATGTACAGAAAGATGTACCTCAGGTATGGACAGATGTGTGGAAATAACTAAGTGGTGGGGCATCTTTGCAGATGGATGTTTGCTGTGGACAGCTCACAGGTGTGCACAAGTGGTCCTACAATGCCCTGTGTAACCGGTAAGCAATGGTTTTGTTAACCGAAGGACATAACACACAACTTAGACAGCGGTCAGGGTGACAGCGAAGGTAAATCACTTGACACCTGTTAATAGTTAAGATGTTCTGTGTGCATACATCAGCACTGTTGCCACAGGAAGCATCAGTACACTTTGTAATGCATGGAATACTTCTGTACATCTGACATACATAACATGAGCTAGGCAGGTCTGAGATTCACAGTACTGGCATGTGTGGTTGCGTGTGTGTTCATATATGTCACGTATTGTGGGGAATACATCTCAATTGTTACTCACTCTCCTGTACACTAGTGTACACATCTGTACAGACTGCAATGTAGAAAGCAAGACATAGGTAGGGGCATGTACCTCAGATGTGAGGTATCTATATGTGCATGACATAGGTGTATTAAGTACTGAATGCCACAGTGTGTGTGTATATAGGCCTGACTGGTCCCTGGGGTGAGGATGTATGTTACCATACTGAACTGATAAGACCCCTCCCACCATCCAGGTGATGCATTCTACTATCCGTGTTGATGTCCCCGATCTTAGGCCGTACTGACTACCTGTACATATATATTCTCTGTGGCTCATCATGTAGGTGCACAGCACTGTAATGATGATTTGCACATAGGCAGGGGTCCTCACCTCACCAGTAGCAACTGTGTGCAAGTGTGTGTTACTGTGTTGGTGAATCCGTGAGTGTGTGGGTGTGTTACTGTGTCACTGAATGCATGTGTGTCAATACCTGAGTGTGTGGGTGCAGTTGTGTGTTGGCATCCTGACATGGGAACATGTATTACTGATTCCCAATGAGGCATCACACTTCCCACTGGCCTCTACCCCTGTAATCAGCTAGACCACGCTCTTACCTCACCACTCCATCTAACTGTACCTGTGATGTCACCCTTTATGGATGTCACGTCTGTGGCCACAGTAGCTTAATACACAGCTATCATGCTCTTGGATTGGTAGATGTGTTTATAACATGGGACACTCTCACTGGTATGTGGCAGCTACACGATGCATGCTGGTATATTCATACATACCTGTGAGTAGTCCACATTGACATATGGGACACTAACTGCAAACACTGACATCCACTGGCACGTGCAATTAGACCTGTTGGAGGACAGCAGAACATCATGACCAACATGCAGTTACTGTTGTTACACAAGACACATACTGTTAACAGTATTGTACACCTGTAGTACATGGTATATCTGCTGCCTGTCAACAGTCGTCAATGATTGTAAACTACACTTATCTTCCTAGTCTGTTCACCCTGTGCATTAGACCATATGAGCATGTCCCTGCACCGATGGTGTGGATGTCAGGGATGCATCACAGGCATCATCATATACACAGGGTGTTAATGTTTGCCAGAGGCCTAGGCTGCACCATTGGATGACATCATGTGTGTGGGTTTGGGCCTTTGATCTAATTGGGCATGTGTGGATGTTATGAATGTGTGTGTTGTGGTGCCCTATATATGTTTCCTGTGTGTGCGTGTATGTAGGCACACAGTTCTGCCATTGTCTGGCCTACACAGGGTTATTACTGACAGCTGCAGACTGTACAGGTGAGGTTTTACAGTTCACGGTGTCCGGCCACGGACATGTCACTTGTGCCTGCCAGGGGTTGCACAGGAACTACCAGGCAGAGGTGCAAATTGGGTACTGTCTGATGTCACTTGTCCAATGGAACCATGTCCCTGTTGGGACCATCCCGGGCCCTCATGCAGGTGGCCTGCTGTGTCATGGTGTGGACAGCACAGCACCAGATGCACTGTTGCTGCTACCGCCACTATGGGAGTGAACATGTGAGGTAACTCGTACACGTAGACCTGACACAGGTGATGTAGCAGGCCTACGTCCATGTGCCCGATGCCTCTCTCCTACCAGATGTTCCAACACAGACAGCTCATGCTCGTGGATTGTCATGCCACAGTCAAGGACACCGACCATGTCACCCAACCATCTATCAAAAGCTTCAGCAATCTGCTGTTGAGCATTTACCATTGCCTAGATGTTGTTGTTTAAAGCACAGACAGCAGCCCTCTGTAGCCTCTGATCTTTTCTGCTGTGCCATTCAGCATGTGCCTGTGCCTCCATTACAACCTGAAACATGTGACTGGTGACACCAGCTGCTGCGCTCTGTCTTGCTGGAGCATGTTGGCCAGAGGTCCTCCTACGAGCAGCACTGGCCACGTGCCTGTGTGGGGCACAACCAGTTGCTTGGCTGGATCCAATGTGTGCAGGCACACCTTCCACAGCCCCCACACTTTCCTGTTCCAAGCTACCACACGCCAACTGTCCTTCCTCTATGGCCACTGGTGATGGGATATGTGCAGGTATGGGATCTGTGCACGGGGATGAGGGGGATATAGATGGAATGGCAACCAATGGCACAGTTTCAGCCCCTGACAACTCTGCCTGTGACTCAATCATACATTCATCATCACTGCTAGAGACTGTGGGGACACCAACATCAGATGTACTGCAGGAGGGCAATGCACCTACATCACCTGAGAAGCCAGAGAAGAACTGTACATTACAATCTATACAATAGACACACACACAGACACACATGCATGTGATACGACAGAAGGCATGCAACATGCATGTGATACAGGAGACGGCATGCAGCACAGACAATAATAGTGGTAGTTATCATACATCCCTGGGTTGCACACAACAGCATGCATGTGTCATAGCAGACGGCATGCAAATTATACAATCATAGTAGTAGTTAGCATACATCTCTGTGTTACACCATGTAGACCAGCACAGGTTAACAGTACACCTGCCTGATGTGTGGCATATGACCTTGACAATCACATGTAGTATTACATGTGATCTGCTGACATGTGCAATGACATGCATACATGTTTAACACAGTGGTGTCCTGTCAAATATACAGTGGGGCAATGGTGTCCCAATGCAGTGTTGTCTGCCCACCCTACAGATATACTGCACATTTAGCTGATGTGCATGGCCATTGCAGGGAATCATGAGGTGTCTCTAGTGCTATACACTGTGAGTTACAGACAGAGTTCATAGCCATGACTGTGTTCAGATACAATACATATATACTGTGGAATGTGACCCATGTCACTGAGGTGTATACACACTAAACCATGATGTGGAAGTTGTGACACAGGTCACTGATGGGTATACGGATGACACCCCTGCACATCTGCAACCGTATTGCTGCTGCCTGGCAACTATGGCCAGACATGGCGAATACGTCGGTACACCATGTCCCACATGACATCTGTGTACCACACGCACACACACACACACACACACACACACATGAGGAGCAAGTATGACATTGATGTCCAACACCAGCAAGGGGAATGTACTGTATCTGTGGGCTGATGTGGATACTGTACAGGTGACTGCTGTCATGTCATGACACCCTCAAGATGTTCAACACATCTTATGTGGTGGATTGATGTTACGCCTACACAAGATGTGCACAGGCCTGTAGGATGTCTAGTGCTCCACATCTACAATATGACCATTATACAAAGGCCATAGTTGGACCATGTGTAGCCATTGTACAACAGGGTGTACACACAAGCACATCACATCTACTGTGTGTGTTGCTCCATGTCTCTGGCCATCCTCCATGGCCATGTGTGTACATGTGTTGTCCAAATTATTGTGACGGGCATCTATTTCACATGTCTATTTTGTCCCATATGACATATATGCTCCACTGACGACAGAGTTATGCAGATAAAGGGTGGTATGTGGGATATGTTTTCAGGTTAGGTGGGCAGTGTTGCAGCCAGGCCACTAGATGTCATGGAAATGTCAAGATAGCACATCACATTGTGTGACATTCATAGCAGGGCTATGATCCACACCAGTTAATCCTATGTACTGGCCATACTCCAGCCCACTGTGTAGTACTGTTTGTATTCACCACATGTGTAGTTCTGATCTGTAGTACGTCCCTAAAGTGAACAGCACCTCCACCATTGTATGCACAGCTGTCCACACATCTGGCAATGACAGTTTGTGAGGATTCAAGTTGGTGAGATGATTCACATAGTTTGCAAGTGTTGCACATAGGTAGTCATTGTGATACATTGCAGGTCCAACCTGTAAATTGTGACAGGACCATACATTATGTGTACATGTTGCAAATGGCCACATGGCAGATAGATTTGTGCATTACAATTCCTGATAAATAATAACACTCTCACCTGCAATGGGCTGCTGTTGCAGCAGAACACCAGAGGTACCTAAATAGGAGTAACACAGCAGTATGAGCTTAATCCACACCTGTATAATGGCTACAGGGTGCAATGTGCATAACAGATACACCAGTACATTAGACTATACTATGGTTTATGCACATGTGTGCATACACAGAGTAGCATACTATAGTATGTGCATGTATGTATACATGCCTTGCATATGATGTTACATTACATATTGTACAATGTCACATGCAACTATATGGAATATAGTTGATATAGGTGCACTACTGACTTACCAGGCAACTCCAGGCTCAGTGGTTGAGAGACACCCACCTCCACAATATCGGCTAAGGCTTGTGGATGTGGTTCTGCAGGTGTCCCCAGGTTGGCCAGTAGCTCCTCGGTACATGTGAGTGGGGGCTGGGTTGGTGGTCCACCACCTGTTACACCTTGTTCCCTGGCAATTGCATTCTCATGCTGTTTCACCCATCTAATGAGGTCTGTATAGTGTCAGCGCACCTGCTGGTATGTGTGGTTGTGGCCACCAACATCATTAACCCTCCTGCGAAGTTCCATCCACAAGGCATCCCGTTGCTTTGCATCTTGTGGCACATGGCTGAACAGGATATTGTGATTGTCGAGTAGGTATGGGATGAGGGCCTCATCCTCCAAGCGGGTAAAAGGGGGTAGCCTTGCACGCGGCATAACTGGAAGACATAATGATGGAGACAGGTCACAGTAACTCACAGAGACATACAGAGCTACAGCTGAACATACATGTGTATCACATTTATTAAGTTTAAATAGTTGTATTTGCAAACCTGCATGACACTGACGTGTTTGTGTCACACACGTGACACTCAATGTTGAGTGGATATTATCACCATATATGTGTGTGTGTCACCTGATTACATTGCTCATACTCCATGTGGATGTTGTCTTGATGTGGGCATGTCTGTTTGCCTGTACTGGTGTTCCTACCTATCAGCACATGGCTGGATGTGTCCACATTAATGCAGTCGACCTTGATGCTGTGTATATGTCACATATAAGGACTTACACTGCCTTAACAGACATGACCTGTGACCCTGCAGACTTACTCACATAAGGTTTTACATGTATGTGTTCTGCCATATACATCTACATGGCACTGTACAGCAATTCAACATCCTGCCATGTATCACCTGTGTTACACATGTGATACACATGGGACACTCACTAGCCAGATGGTATTTGCAGGGATGGATATCAACTATAGCATGTACAGTCAAAGTCAACTAGTGGGCTATATGCCATGGGCCATGTATTACTCTAGGATGAAAGGTTACCTGGCAGTAGCTGACAGGCAGTTCTGTGGGGCCAGGTGGAGCAGTGCCACATTACTGATCCACAGGGTTAATGATACATTTACCATGCATTACCATGCGGTCATCACACCATGTCTGAGAGGGGAGCGATGTGCAGCTTTGACGGACAGAAATGCATAGTATGGCATGACTATGTAAAGTGTATGGGACAAGGATCTGTCCAGCATGTGGAAGGTGGATGTCCATGAAGTATGTGTTTGAGATCAGGATAAGTACGTGTAGCATGTCCAACATCACTGGGTTGGACATGGATTTATTCAAGGTATGCATCATGCTACATAGTGGAGATGGGGAATGGGAAGGCTGGTGTAGGCCATCTGCACATGGCCAATACCCCTTAAAGGAAATATGTGATCTGATATGGGTCACTTGAGAATTGTGTATGGCTGGACAATGATCTCTAAATTCATGGATGGCACCCTATCACTATTAGGGTTGCCACATATGACTACCTGACAGGTGTGGTGATGTAGCTATCACAGGAAAGACAACTGCCCAGCTGCATCCCTTACACACAAGTATCTATTATGTTGACCGCTGCCTAGGTGATAGTTCATGAGTACAGGGTTATTAAGATAGGGGTGACAATGCAATATGTAGCTGAGCCCACAACACTCCTGAGTCAGCTATTGCTCCTAGGTCATAGTCATTTTCATACTTCAATAGGCAGATGCCTTCTGTTTTTCTGTGAGGTATGGACTGCAATGAGGGGGAATAAAATACATTAACCCTGACATACTGTAGCTGCCACTGGTGTGATGAACATGTATTATTCAGACACCTTCTGTAGTGTTGGTTCTGCCAGCAGTCCTGTTGCAAAACACTCCCGTGACAAAGGAATCTACAGCCAGTATACTGAGTGTAGGTGGTACACAGTATAGGTGATGATGTCCTATGACATGGCAAGGTTATGATATGCAGTGTGACATCAACCATACTGTCATCTACATCTGTACTGCTGGCATCAATTAATTGATCAAGGTTCATGGCCTTCCAGACCATACTCAGCAGGGTAGTAGTGCAGTACTTCCCATTATCAGTGGTGTCTCCCCCTTTGTGGGTTGTGATACCTGTTGATGTGCACCATTCAGTGTGTACACAACCTGACATGGAGCTATGTTTTACATGATGTGTACGTGGAGACCATCTTGTTTTGCCATATGTGTATGATAAAACCTGTGATGTGGACAGGTCCCATGCAGCCTGAGTGCAGCTTGTACCTGCATAGTTGTGGGTACAGAGCCCCTGTGGTGTACATGGATATATGCTTGTGTACCTGTTGGGGGGTGGGGGCTATGTGTTTATGTTATCCAAGACCCTATCTGGATTGCTTATTCATGCTCAGCACTTGTTCAAAACTTGTAAGCACTACATAAGCTAATAATTACTATAGCACTCAATCTTCCTCATTACCTAGAGGTAAGGGTAAACAGGTTTTATACATACTTTTCTCACTTGCTTAGAGTAAATTAGCTCTTTTACTCACTTTCCTCACTTATCTAGGTGAAAGTAGTTCTATATTCAGGCATGTCCAAGAATCAACTGCCAGTGTTCTTACCTGTCTATCTGATGAATCTGGACATCTTTCATGTACACAGACAAGCCTTTCTGCCTACAACCCAACAGTACAACCTGTGAGAGATGCACTCATCTAGCCAAACTGGAGGTAAAGGTCTCTCCAACCAAGCCTGACCCTGACAGTCATGTGGAGAAGGTAAACATTCGCACCACACTCATCACATAGTCTCACTGAATCTACCCCACCATTAACTGGGAAAACTACTCATGTACCAACACATTAGCTCAATGCTTTCTGGAATTCATAAACACCAATGCCCTGAATCAACATATCCACACACCCACTAGGGGCAACAATATCCTAGACCTAGGCATTATCAACATGAGTGACTGATGTTCCACACGTGAAGTCAACTCCGCGTTGGTCCGATCCGACCATGAGCTGAACACCGTTGATAGCCACATCCCACCCCCACCCCTCATTAAGGGAACCACAGTATAATATGTCTACAAAGCCAACTACATGCTTCTTAAAACAAACGTGGTGAACGTCATGACCCCCATGCAGATGGACAATACTGTTACAACTGCTGAATCCTACACAAATGCACTCTATAAGCACTTACACGAGTGCATGGCTTGTGCTATCCCAAACAGAACCAGGACACTATACTCCTAATTAAGGAAACCAATCTGGTGGTCCCCTGCCATAAACAAACTGTACTACAGGAGGAAGACACTGTTGCAAATGAGAGTACAATCCCATGCGTGGAAGAGCTCCCTGGCCAGCCTCAGTAAGAAGGTGAGATCCCTTATAAGATCCTCCAAAGCTAGCTACAAAAACTAAAATGCCACTAATTCCAACAACAACCACAAAGCATTCTATAGCTATGTCACATATCTCGATGTTAATAACCAGATCTGCTCTGAGTTACAGCACAAAGGCATGAACATTACAGGAAACAACTGATATTGGCAACATCCTCGCAGGTAGGTTCAGTGCTACCTTTCCCCACTCCCTCTCAAAGCTGCACACTCTAAAGCCAATATCACAGCATCCATGGGACTGGACAACATCCCAGGCTGTGTTTTACACAAATTTCAGAACGTTCTGTCTCCCCACCTACACACCATGTTTAATAATAGCTTCACATCGGGCATAGTGCCCCCTGAATGGTGTACAGTAACAGTTATCCCACTCCACAATGGACCAGGGGACCTATTTCCCTATAGGCCTGACTAGCCTGGTTTGCAAGGCTATGGTGCACATCATGGATCTCATTCACATAGACAATGGGTACCTCCAAACCTTTGACCCCTCCCAGTTTGGCATTGTTAAGGGCAGACCATGCCTCCTAAACCCGGTGGACTTCTTAGAGACAGTTACCAAGGCATTAGATGAGGGTAAGAGGTCCACACAGCCTACCTAGATCTCTCATAGGCTTTCAACACCATTCCTCCTTCTGGTATTATCAACATACCCATCTGCCTGAATATTAACCCCTACGTCATGTGATGGTTTTCAAAGTGGCTCACTGACAGAACCCACACAGTGGAAGTTGCATACCCAAGGTCCGACTGTTCATAGGTTCATAGGTTCATACTAGGCTATCTGCCCTGGGGCAATTATAAGCCTAGCCCGATTCTGTATGGGTTACGCCACCCCTTGATTTGAGTATACTGTGCCCTTTTTAATGTTTAGTTTACTGTGCCTCTGTCTAATAGTGACATGGGAGTAATCCCTGGGACAAACCTACAATCCCCCATCCACCTATCGAAATTCTTCTTGAAGAGATTCAGTGAGGTGCTCTGCCTCACATGAACTGGAATTCTATTCCAGAGCGAAGGGAGCCTCTGGGTTATGAACCTGTCCCTCCAGCAAGTTCTATTTATTTCTGTGCTGAGGTTCAAGTCCCTCGAGCGTGTGGCTATAAGGGATTTAGATTTACTGAGGTGGAGCATGTCCATTAATTCTGGATTTGACATAGCTTTGTATGTCAGGCATAGATCGCCTCGAAGTAGGCGGTATGCAACTGAGTAGAGCTGGAGTTTTTTTAACCTACCAGCATATGGCATCTGTTTGAGACCCTTGATCCTATTGGTGAGATTATATTATACCAGTTACAAGTGGCATCCCCCAGGGCTCAGTCCTAGGACCCTCATGTTCGGTATATACTTCTCTGACATACAGACAAGCACAGGAGGGCTTTGGTTGAAAAGGTTTGCAGACAACTGCAAACTAGGGGACATAATTGTTTCCCCAGTTGTTACAGACACCCTCTGGAAGGGTCGCACTGAGATGGATACCTGGTGTTAATATCATGGCATCAAGCTGAATGCCTAAAAGTGCATAGTCATCCCCTTTGGGTATAACTAATCACCCATGGACTACCACATAGGTGCTAGTCCCCTACATACAGAAAAGGTAATAAGGGATCCGGGAACCACAGTAGATAGCAATCTCTCCTTCGCTACCCTTAATGACAAGGTGGTTAGAATATCCTTCTACATGGCCCCCCTAATCTCTAATGGATTTGCATCCAGATCAAAGGAGGGCATTGAGACCTTACTCATGACATATTAGACCCATTAAAGGATACAACACCCCATTTGGGATATACCTTACAAGACAACTGCAACAGCTTGGAAGACCACATCAGTACCACACCAAGAGGATTACTGAACTCAAACAGATGACCTATGCAGCCCAACCCAGGAAACTCCAGCTGTACTCCGTTGCATACCGCATACTCACAGGTGATCTCTGCTTGACATGCAAGGCCCATGTCCAACCCTGTATTGCTGGATATGCTCCACCTAAACAGAGGCCCCTGAAAGCCAAATGCTCTAGGGATATACACCTAACCACAATGATGAGTAGGACGTGCTGGACGGATAGATTCCTGACCCGGACACTCCCCATGCTTTGGAACATGATTCCAATGTACATCAGGCAGGGCCCTTCACTAGCACTCTTCATGGGAAACTTTGCCATGTGGATGGGAGACAGGCATGTACCCCAGGGATCACTGCATTGGCTCTGCTGGACAGAGGCACAGGGAACTAATGGCTCTGCCATTCAGAGGCACAGGGAACCAACCTATGGGGGTGGTGAAAGCCAACACACTCTAGCTAGGCTTACAAATACCCTTGGTAAGACAGCCTAGTACCTACCTTTGCACATATTACATGTCTTATGTGCATGGATAGTTAACTAGCTTTTCTATTTTACTTTGCTATCATGCTGATAAACTGTCAGGTGACTAAAAGACATATGTAACCTGTTATTGTGTATTGTAAATGCTAATAGACATAACTAATGTTTGCCTACCATTACAGTAATGCTATGTAGCTTGTAATACATATCTGCCTACAATACTGTACATTACACAGTTATTGGCACAATATCCCACAATGCAAATCATAATTGCACAGTGGCCCAATCTTCCACATGTTATTCTCAGTAATACACCCATACATATGGCTACAGTTACAATATATCAACATATACTATCCCCTGTTATAGCACATACTTGTTGGGCCAGCCCCGCCAGTGAAATCGGCTGGTGAGGAGTATTTCTGTTCAAAGCCTTTATATAGCATCCCTTGTGGTATATGCGGTGTTTGCCTTGTGACCTACAGCAGTACACACAAATACTGCAAGCGTTACTATGCTCAACAATACATCACTACAAGATAACTGTTTCCACTATATAGATTGCATGCACTTTAAATACTACAGAAAGGTACTACATACACAGACATAATGACTGTTCTACATACCTTATTAGTAACCCGAGGTATCGTTAACTGTTGATTCAATCCTTTTCAGTTTGTGTTTCAATGTTCTTTGTAACGTTCCACTGGTATATACGGATGGTTTGAATGTGTGATAACACATCCTTTTCTAGTTACATATCAGTAACATGTGGTATCCTGTCCAATAATTGCTGTTCCAAAGTTGTTAATTAGATGCACATCAGCTGTGCAGCTACTCCATTAGCCGATACCATGGCAACAGTGGTGTATAACTGAGTACTCCTTTTGGGAGTTGTCCATTTGCCTTACTTTTGAGGAAGACGGCCTGGATGCATTATTTGTGATATATTTCAACAGCTATATGGAGACACACAGAGATATATTAGCTTCATGACTCCCATGGACTGTGTGTAATGGCTAGACAATTTTGTTCTACATGTGAGTACAGCTGTTATATTTTAGAACATTGCTACTTATGCAGGGTTTGTTTGTACCTGATAATTCTGCAGATGTTTAAGTCTGGCAAGGATGTTTGGCCAGCTCAAGGCTGTATGGCTATGCATGAACTGTTATGTGGTTTACAGTGTGCTCACCAGACATCCTTGATTTGGTGTACAACTGTAGCATATTGTGCTGTTACTCAGTAATTGCTAACACATCCCGGTGTACACACAACCCTCTGAAATGGGATTAGTGCAAACAAACCCTGTAACATCAGCAGCTGTTCCATTGTATAACAGCAGCTATTTCACATAGGGCCATGTTAGTGTGTCTCTGACAAGGTATGTTAAGGCTTCTGCAGATGTCGTACAGTGAGTGAATGATTTCTGATGTTATTACAGTTTGTATTGTAATATGTTTGGGTGTGGCGGTGATGTTGGTGGGTATGCATAGCAGATGCAGGTGTGTAGGAACTGCTTTTATACATAATCGATATGTGCATGAGGGTTCCTTCCCTATTTGAACACCTATCCTTTTATGGACTAATACAATGGTAATTGCAGGCGTATTCATTAAGGCACTGTTATGTGGTTCCTGTATAGCATGCGAGTGATGTTCGTCCTTGAATCCCTTCTGTAATACATCTGAATGTAAGAAAGTGTTGCTACATGAAAACTATGTATTTCTGTCATAGGTATTTGCAGTCATCATAGTTATGTTGGTGACTGACCCTCTTTGGCTAGTGTTGCCACCTTTTCATATGGCCATAGTGGGAAATTTTCGGTACACACATCAGAATTTACAGGCCGACACAAACCCACGGTCAGTACAAGGGATAGAACTTTCCTTTCTTGCCTAAATATAAGCTTATTCTTGTAGCAGTTTTGTTGCTTATCCTGTTTCTTGTAACATGTAGGTATTTTAGATACAGAAATAACTATTGTATGCAACTATCACAGTACATATGGGACATAATTAGGTCCTACAATCCCAGAACATTTGCCACATTTAATATAGTTGGTCAGGACACAATCGCCCAAAGAGGGAGTGTCCCTCACAAAGTGGGACAGGTGGTAACACTATCACTGGCTCATGTCCATAGCACATATTTGTAATAGTGTATAGGCATATACTCTCCATATCCTTTGTTCATAAAGGTTGGTAGTGGTGGAATGTGTGATTGCTATGGTCCATGTTATGCACATATATGAACACTTCAACCGCTGTATACGGGATACCTATGGAATCCCAAAACCACAGAGTTCTGATGCACACAGTACCGGGACCAGACTCCCATAACCCACATTACCAACAGCGACAGTAGCTCACGATAATAACATGAACATGGAACACACACACACATACAGACACACTGCTACCCAACACATCCAAACAAACCATCATACACTACGTATGAGCAGGTGGCCTAGCCCTCCTACACCCCCCATGTAGGTGTCTGCTCCCCCCACACCACCCCCTACTTTAATATTCTACCTCCTAGGTCGTGCAAATGGATGCACAAAGCTAACCCATACCCACACATTACAGTCCCCCAAGAACAAGCACCACACACAGAACACACACTTGCACACACTACAGCCCTAAGAAACACACTTACAGACATTAACCTGCCTGAACCGCAATACCAGAAGCACTGACTAACTGTCCCTTAACATCTTGATTTTACACCTCGCGCATCTGGTGTTTCGGTACTGTGTTCTTTCGGACCTTAAGCCTTGGGATTACGTGCGTTGGTATGTAAAGCAGTCGGTATGTGGTAGGTATCCCATTTATATGTACCTCCATAGTTATGTAGATGTTGTTAACCTATCTATATATCTACATATATATGTATATCCCCATATATCAACATATATCTCTCTCTTTCCCTCTCTCTCTCTCTCTCTATATATATATATATATATATATATGATGTATATATATATATATATATATATATATATATATATATATATATATATATATATATATATATATATACATATATATATCATATATCTGTATATATATATATATATATATATATATATATATATATATATATATATATATCATTCAAATATACATATATATATATATATATATAATATATATATATATATATATATATATATATATATATATATATATATATATATAAAACATACACCTTTCATTGGGTACATGCCGTTTTGTCCTATTTCAACACATTCCTACATTTTGTGTTTTATCCTGTCAGTATACACAACTGCCATCGGTACATCTCAGGTAGCTTAGTGGTATGTTATTGTGATGAATGTGTGCATGGTTGCATGTTCTAATCCTGGCAGTGATATCTTACCTCTCAGAGCAGGCACTGGTAGTGCAAGGGTAATAAACACACATTTCAGCGGTTGTGTGTTTCACATGTTTATTATTCTGTGGAGAACTACCTATATATGCAAGCTGTGTTTAAGGTATACTATGTAACATGTAAACATCTGTGAAGATTCCTGTCAGGGATACTCCCCATTATTTGGAACTACATCCCTGATTACATTATACAAAACCCCTCACTAACACTCCAGGGAATCCTTGCAGAGTGGGTGGTGAACAGTGGCTACACCCCAGGGATCCCACAATTGGCTCTGCTCCACAGAGGGACAGTTAGTTAATCGATGGGGTGGCGACAGCAGACACGTTTTGCCTATGCTTATGAGTGGCCTCGGCAGTTGGGCATGTACCTACCTATGTATCTATGAACCTGTACATACAGTATGAACATGCTGATAGCTTAATTTATTGTTCAGGTATTGACTTACCTTGTGCCAATGGCGGTTGTATGTACAATAGTTGAGGGCTACCTATGTAGGATGTACACAGTATACCACCTATACATGAAAATGTACAGGTTATCGTGTGTGTGTGCCATCCATGTTTGCTGAGTGTGTAGGTGGAGAAGGGTTTCGGTCCATGAGTGCCTACACTGTCAGTGTGTGTGTGCTATACGTTCCCTCTTTGCCAAGGCATGTGCATACTGGGCAGAACTCCATCTGCCTACTGGGGCTAGCACAGGGTGTTCATGGTCTGAGTCCCTCTGTGCCTGTGGGACCCTTGGCAATGGTGGTGGGCTGTGAGGGCCTTCATCATTCTGTCCCTGCTGCAGCTGTTTCCGCAGGATCATATTGTGTAGCATGGCACATACTATGAAGATGTGGGCACATGTTCCTGGAGAGTACTGCAAGGCTCCACCAGATATGTCCAAGCAACGGAGCCGTGATTTCAGCATCCCAAACATGTGCTCTATGATGATTCTGGTTTCTGCGTGTGCCTCATTATGGTGTTCTTGCATAACTGTGTGTGCATTTCTGATAGGAGTCATCATCCACGGTTCTAGTGCATAGCCATCATCCCCCACCAGGTGGCCATATGGGATGTCCTCCCCTGGCAAATACCTGATACAGCTATGAGGCATGCCAGATGTGGGAGTCATGATAGCTTCCAGGGCTGCCAGCACACACATCCATGATAATGCCCTGGGCATTGCACATGACCTGGCAGTTGATGGAGGGGAATCCCTTGTGGTTTATGTAGTGCCTACCCTGCTCACTGGGTGGTGACTTGATGTGTATGTGCATGCAGTCTATTGCACCCAGTACCTCCGGGTAGTCTGCCACATGGTGGAAGAGATGCATATTGCTGGTCAACTCCTCCTGCTTTTGGGGGATATATATGTGCTCATTGGCATGTGGTAACATGGCATCCAGCAACTGGTTGAGTACCCTGGATGCTGATGCCTGTGAGATCCCCATGATATCCCCAGTTGGCCTTTGGAAGGTACCTGTGGTTAGTATTCTCAAGCGTACACACACCTTTGTGTCCACTGGGATGAGTTCCCCTCTGTTACATCTGGTTCTGAGGCATGGCCAGCACAGCTGAACACGTTGCTGTATGATGTCTCTGTCCACCCTGTAACGCTGTACTATCTCCAGATCATGTAGCCCCTGGTAGGTTACCCTGGGTCTGAACACTTTTCTCCTCCTCCGGTGCCTGAGATGGTTGTCAGCATCATCCTCCACACCACCGTCAGTCTCCAACACATACTGGTGAATCAAAGCTATGGTGGCCCCTAACATGTACATATTAAAAGTTCCCCATCTGTATGCACCAATGGTGCAGAGTGTCTGGGAATAAACAAGTGTGTATGGGGGGGGGGGGCTTTCACACCTTATACTATTGTGCAATGGATGATGCTGGTGTAATTGGGTGTGTTTGTGCTATTCCAGCTGCAAGGTATCTTAATTATTGGTTTTACAGCAGGTACTGCTATTGTGGGGCCTTTGGTGTTGACTTATGCTTGGCTGCTGTGATTCATCTATTGCCATTTACTTCACTTTTCAAACTGATTCCCCTTCCATTGTCAGGCATGCATCCAGCTGCTGCCTTTCTTGTTTTGTACTTTCACAACCCAGGATTGTGTTGGGAAATGTGTTATGTAGCTGATCTACTGCAAGTTTGCTTTGTTCTGCTGTGACAGTTCTCTTTTCTTTGCTGTACGGTACCTCCCCTTTCCTGTTCTGCAGGTAGCTGCTAGCAGCCTTGTTAGCTGTTGTCTATGACCCACTGTGAGTTTCTAGGTGTTAATTACTCATTTGTACTCCAATTACCATGCTGCAGCATTTCCTTATTGCCTTCCCATATCCGTCCTGTTTCAGCTGTGGTGCACGCTGCACACAGCCGTTTACCAGGTTTCGTGCTCGTTTTCATCCACATTCACATGAACTTTTGGTTACCTTGTGTGCTCTCAGCTAAGCAAAGCTATGGCTACTTCCACACCCCTATCTTGCGGCTTTGCTTAGCAGCATGCAGCAAGGATTAGCAATGATCCAATGTGCTTACAGCTACGATGGCGCACCCCTCTCTTGATGTCATGTTTACCTCCAGGCCCTCGGTGTTGTACCGATATGCCATGTAGTACATCCTTACGCCAGTGTAGTGTTTGCAAATCAGTATTACTTGACTCATTTGCATGGCATTGACTGCTAATTCCTAGTTACCACACGGAACACTGTCACAGACCCTTAGCAACCCTTGCGCCATGGTTGTGGTGTAGCATGCGTGCCATTGACTATTACGGGGATATCATGAATTGTGTTACATTGCAGTTTTATGACATCTAAATATATTTTCCTTGTGATCCCGTTTGCGCACAGATGCACTGCGGTTTTACTTTGTGTTTGTGTGGCCATGACATTAAATGTTATTTTTTTATACATTGTGCATGTTGTTTTATGCCATTGGCTATATATTTAGCCATTGGCATATATTAACATTATAATATGTAAGTTTGGTCTGCTTTCATGGCTCTGATTTTATGTTTGACAAAATGTAAACCATTTTTTTTTTTGTTTACATTTCTACATGCTTACGCTACGCCTGCACCACTTCATGAATCGCTATATACCTTCATTTGCATGCTACACTGCTGCACATGGGGTAATTAGCATACATGCATCGGGAGATGTGCAGCTCTGCCTTACGCTGGTAGTGCACGTGGAAACAGCTCATACCTGAATCTCTCGGCGGCCATATTTGGTGCTAGATCACCGAGTCTACTCCGGCACCTGGCACAAGCTTCATGAATCCCGGGGTGTAATTCTTAATTACAATTTACATTGTTTATTACTTGTACTGCTCTAATATCTGTAATGATTTGCTCTGTTTCTTGTTCCACTGTAGTGCTGTATGTGTTACTGTTTGTTCCTGAACTTCTGCTCCATTTATTAGTTTTAACAAGGTTACTTTTAGCTTTTTGGGTATCCAGATAGTGTTTTTACAGTAAAATTTCTTTGGTCTGCCCTCCTATGGCAGACGAAGGTAACCAAGTCCCTTTTGAACTTGGACTCACTGTTTGAAACCCCAAAGAGTGTCATGATTGACTGAGGGATAGGCTGTTTGTGTTGTGGCTTTCTATGCCTGTATAAGTTGTGAGATGCTGTGGGTCTTGTAGCAGCAGTTAGCAGTGCGCTATATAGATTCAGACACTTAGAACTGAAATTATACATATAAAAATACTTCTAACAATTCCTCATTACTTAGTTGTGAAAAGAGCAGCTAGTCTGTACACTGAGACACACTCACCCCTCAAGCTTGGTTTTACACAGTCTTGACAGGAATCATATACTCCTAGAGCAATTGAGGTAGTCAGTTGTAAACCTCTCCAAAACTATCCTCTTGTAGATCATGTAATAAGGACCCATAGCTATGGACATGCACTGTTCTGCTATCTCTGCAGCTAGCCTGGTAGATATGGGCATCTGAGGCAGTGTAGCAATTGCCTCATGTACATTGACAACCACATAATTCTCCAACAAAAGGATATAGCACATATAAATAAAAGGATATGGTATGTGAGTGATGTAGTTATAGAATGTCACTGGAGGCAAAGCTGTCACATACAAGTATCTAAGATAGGTTCATAGGTACATAGATTACTACTAGGCTAACTGCCCTAGCCTAGACAGCTACCCCATGTGACAGTCAAACCCTGTACCTTGTATCTGTAAGATACTAAACAGGTTGTCAGTAGCAGGCATACTATACCCACCTCCCATAGTAAGGACCAAACCCATAGACCCACATATGCTGGCGCTCTTAAATGTAACCTCCTGAAACCACAAAGACCTCCTAGACACTGCACTCTAAAGAAGTGTTCTGAGCAACCTTTAGAGCACTCAGTAAAAATAACACAGAGTAAGACACATGATGCCACATCCCATGGTGTCTCTTCTTCTAAGCCCATATGGCATATCACCACACAAGCCAACATTGTAGTCACAGGAGACTCCATTGTGAGACATGCCGATATTCCACTCATCAGGCTAAGGAAGGAGATAAAGTTATGGCCAGCTGTCTGTCAAGGGCCAGGATCACCCAAATTATGTATGCACTCAGGTCATAACATTGCAAGAACCAGTATGATTCTGTCATAGTCCATGTTGGGTGTAAACAGCCTGAGATGTATCTCTCTGAACTATATGAAGCAAGATATGGTTGACCTTTCAGACTATATGTCCCAGGCTAGTATGAGCATAGCATTGAGCAGCATTCTACCTTCAAGAAATGTAATGCCACAATATGAAAGAAGATGATTGACTTTAATAATTGGTTTAGTTTTTGGTGTCACTTCAAGGGGGTAAAATATCTGTCAGTCTGGGAGGATATAGTTAACAGATAACTGCTTTGCCAGGGATGGTCTGCACCTGTCCCTTCTGGGTTTTAAATACTGGTTAAAAGTTTATCCTCCCCAATTGTGCCTTTTTTATTCAATGCCAAACTGACAAAACTTCCAACATAGCAAAACTAACCCTTGAAAATCTAAATATGTTAGTTATCAATGCCAGGAGCCTAAACAAGAAACTCTATTCTCTCCAAACTCTCCTCACCTTGGAGAATTCAGGCATTTGCACAGTCATTAACAAATGGCTAAAGCCATGGAGAGCAGTCCAGCAGTGCATGGCTACAATGCCTTCTACATATTTAAACCAGCTACTACACAAGCAAGGACTAAGGGTGAATGTGTCTTGATTTACATTAGAAACAGTCATACCTCAAGGATGGTTAACTGGGATGATGCACTTGGTCTTCTCCATGTCCAAATCACCATAGGCAAAGTTTCATACCATATCCTTGCAAGCTATAGGTCATACATGACTCCAAATGCTCAGGCCTAAAGGATCCTAGAAATGGTTGATGCGGACACCCTGGATAGCATAGTTCACACACCCACTAGAGGCAAGAACATTCTGGATTTGGTCCTATCTAACATGGGACAAAGCTGCATCCCTCCCTAGTGTAATGTCCTCTCTGATGTCTTCTTTAAATAAAAGCAAAACTCAGGATGCCTGCTAATCCTGGGAAATTCAAGAGCTAATCTAAGGCAAGCATCCTACTATTAATTGATATCCTGTCAAAATTTCAAGTAGACTTAAGCCCTGAGAACACTGCTGCCTGTGCTGAATTGTTCACATTGATCCTGTGGAATCATGTCAATAGATGCATAGGAACCGCTTTGCCTTCCAGGAATAAACACACTACAAGCACAAGAAACAAACCACCCTGATAGAATCCCAATATAAATAGGCTGTACAACAAAAAGAAAACAGTTGTGGCAAAAATAAGGAAGTACATCTCCCTGCAGGATAAAAAAATCTGTCATTAATCTAAATAAGCAACTCAGAGGACAAATTAAGTCTACCAAAGCCAGCTTTGAAGGAAAATACCCTCCCAGGCCAAGGCAACTATGACAATTTCTTTAGCTATGTTTGCAACTGTAAAGCCAGTACACAAGAATGGGCAGAAGTAATTGTAAATTGACCCACCTATACTGAGCCAAAAAAATATCAGATCTATTGGTTAACAAATGAATTTGCAGTTTTACCCCCTGTAACCTCCAGTGATCCAACTGAAAATACCACTGAACATGAACTTAGAAGTAGACCAAAAGCTCTGGATATAAGTTTAATGTTCAGCTCTGCAGCTCCAAATAATCTTAAACAGCTCACAAGATAAAAACGAAGCAGTTCCTCTGTCTTACAAACCACATTAATCTTAAGCGCTTTCACCCGGGCTCTCCCAGGCTTTGTCAAGGCCTGTCCTTGACAAAGCCTGGGAGAGCCCGGGTGAAAGCGCTTGAGATTAATGTGGTTTGTAAGACAGAGGAACTGCTTCGTTTTTATCTTGTGAGCTGTTTAAGATTATTTGGAGCTGCAGAGCTGAACATTAAACTTATATCCAGAGCTTTTGGTCTACTTCTAAGTTCTTTTTTACCTTGTTGGTAAGACTGATTTCGTGGTTGTGGTCGTTTTACCATTGAACATGACCCCACCTCCTACTCCTAAATTATTAGTATAGAGCAGGTTCTCGATGTGCTCTCCAAGACCAAAAATGCCATATCAATGGGCCCTGAAAATATCCCAGAATGCCCCCTAAACAGCATAAAGCATACCCTATCAGGACCACTAGAATCTCTATTTAATTATAGCTTCCAGATAGGCTTTGTGCCATGCAAATGGAGAACTACAGCGGTCATCAATCTGCACAAGTGTGGGTCATCCACATATCCCAAAAAATACAGACCCATAGGCCTGACTAGTCTCAAATGCAATGCCATGGAAATAATTAACAATGATACAGAATATCTGTAGACACCAAATCCAACCCAGTTTGGTTTCATCCAGGACAAATTATGTCTGCTCAGCCTAGTGGACTTCTTCAAGAAGGTTCAATGTTTCTCAATAGCTCAATATGTTAACGAAATATGTTCTGTATAACAGCCCGACCAGTGCAGGGTTTGAATCCACATGAGAGATTGTTTATCTTTATAGAGACTTTGCATTGGCTTAAATGTTAAGGGTTTTACCTCACAGATACATGGCACAAGGTTCGACTGTGATCTCTTGTTATTGGCTTGGCTTGTAATGGTGTATAGACTGATAGCTTTGTTTTTACCAATGAACCTATGAAGTTATGAGAAGGTCACCAAGGCAATGGATGGGGGCAAAAAGGTCCATATTTCCTACCTTGATCTGGCTAAGGTACTTAATACAATACCCTACTAGGACATTGTAGGCAAGCCTATGGAAATAGGTAAAAATCCATATGTCACCTTATGGATAGCCAGGTGGCTCTAGATATGACCCAATAAGTTAGGATAGTGGAGTTCACCTCCCCAAAGAAGCTTGTGACTAGCAAAGTTCCTTAGGGCTCTGTGCTGAATCTGCTCCTTTATGGCATCTACTTTTCTGAAGTCAAACCCAATGTCTAGGGCCTTTGGCTGACCAAGCTTGCTGATGATTACAAACTAAGTGCAGCCATGGAATCTCCCCAAGATACAAATATCCTTCAAGAAGGGCTACTCAGAAAAATAACTTGTGTTGGAGCCACTGTCTAAAACTCTATACCATGAAATGCATAACAGTATCCTTTGGGATGTTGGCCATCCCTGGAAACTATCTCATTCATAGCACACCCTCTAAGTGTAGAACCAGTATTCAGGAATTTGGGGACACGTGTAGGCAGTGACCTGGCTTTTGACCATTATGTTTCTATGGTAGTAAGGAAATAATTTTATGTTGAGCAATGTATAAGCAAGGTTATGGCATCTAGATCAAAGGAAGTAATTGTTTCATTGTATTTGGCCCTCATCAGACCAATCATCGAGTATAGTGCCCCTTTGTTATGTCCATGACCAGGCACATGCAGTAACTGGAACATGTACCGAGGTTCTCATAAAAAGGGTGCAGGGCATAAACAACATATCCTATGTATATCACCTCAAAGCCCTATCTCTGTATTTGGTCTTCTATAGACTGTTGATAGGTGATCTATGACTGGCATAGAATGCATCCTTGGATCCCATTCTGACTGACCTTAAGCATATATGCAAAACAAATAGCATCAGAAATATCTGATCTAAGGACTTAAATATTGATTGCAACATAAACAGGGCATGTTGGAGGGACTGATATGTGTCTCAGAACTTAGTAACTACTTAAATGGCTGCAACCTCATTTTAAATTACAACAAAAACAAAACTAATCATTTTGGACAAGCACACAATACCTCTACTGTTGATGAAATTAAATAAATAAAACTGTTATTCATGTTATATAATATTATGAATACCTTAGTGTCACCCTAGACAATAAACTCACCTTCCCAGCACATGCTGATATTATAATAAAATCTCTTCACATTTGCACAACGCAAACACTAGCTAACAGTATCCATATATCCAAACTGATACAAATGCACTGCTAGGTAGTCTTAACAAGTCTATCTGAGAGAACCTGGTTTGTCAAATCTATAGCCCAACTTGTGTCTAACAATAACACCTGTACCATGATTAATAGCTTGAATTGGATGCCCCATAAAAACAAACTAAAATTCAATCACTTTCCTTTTCACAGCTCTTTTCTGGAACAGGCTTCCATTCATGTAAAGCAGAGTTCTTCCCTAAACCAACTCAAGTGTAATTTGGAGCAGTGGATGGGGAATTGAGAATTCACTGCTGGAATTGCAACTACTTCCCAAATGGATAGATGTAGCCTGTAAATGCTTGAACACCCAAACTCTAGACTGAATAATGTTAAGATTCCTAAACTTGTCTCATAAGTTTTGGATGCATGGCTAGGCTTAAAAAGGCCCTTGTGGTTGTTAACCTACTATGCATTTATGTACCTAAGAACGTACATGACTGTGACCTGGATGGAGTTTGCTGATGAGGTCTGCTGCTGTTAGAAGCTGGGTTTGATTGCAGCGAGGGGTGGCAGGCTTTTATACACTACCTGATTAGGTGTGGGCTGTATAGCTTGTGATGGCTCTTCTTCACAGCCACCCTGGATGCAAATTGTCTATGCATAGTATATTGTAAACTAATAGAATACTTAAATGCAAATAATAAAAGTGATAATATACACCCTATCTTTTATCTTGATCATAGCACTCAAAACTTCCTGGCTGAAAAAATAAATCATGTTGCAATCCAGAGTACCAATGGACTGGCTACTGTTCCTCTATTCCTGGATTTTTCCAAAGCTTTTGATATAGTCAGTCATAACATGCTAATACAGATGAGTAGTAAGAGTGGAGCAAAAGGTGCAGCCACCCTGGGTGCACAATATTAGGGGTGGTGTGTGGCAGATGATCTGCTACAGCACTGGCATTCATAGATGAATGACAATGCTGTAATTGTGATCAGGGCTAGCTGCAGCAGGCTGCTTGCTACATTTCTACAAGTAGTTTGCTACAGTTTCAGTAAAGAACCATTTTTTTTGTTTTGCTCCTCAACTGAGGACTTTTTTTAATTTCTTTTGTTTTTCATCCTTGGTTTAAAGTTGAAGGGGGTGCCAGATTGGGGAACCACATATGGCATTAGAATACCTAGCTATGGTACTTTCCTAATACAAATCCTCAAGAGAACAGACTCCTTTAAGTCAGTATTAAACAGCTTCTTAACTTACTTAAAATACAGAACTCAAAGAACAGCAGATCAAAACTGCCTATCATATACATTTAACTGGAACATTGAAGTGCCACCCTTCTTCATTCTAGTTCCACTACACTTCACCGTCTTTACAAATGACATTCATAAACACATGAAAGGCTTTAAACGTCTGCAGTATGCTGATGAAACCGCAATCAAGCATAGTTCCTAAACCACAGACATCATGCTATCACAAATTCAAGACAGAGCTTACTAATTACTTAAAGGACTGGAACTTCATTTTAAATGACAAGAAAACACAAGTAATCATTTTAGACAAACATACAACACAGATACTGCTAATACAATTAAATAAATCAAACTGTTATTGATTTTGTACAATATTATGAATGCCTTGGTTTCACTCTAGAGAATAAACTGCCTTATATGTACATGCCAGTATTATAATAAAAGCTTTATTCTGTAGCACAACTAACACTGGCTAATGGTATTCTTATATCCAAATTCATATGGATGCAGTGCTAGGTAGTCTTAACAAGTATATCTGAGAGAAAATGGAACATCAAATCTGTAGCCCAACTCGTGTCTAACTAATATTCAATCACCTCCTTTTCATACATAATCTACTCTATAAAAATTAATGCTCTACCCTAACTGCTCCACTGAACTGGAACTCCACCAGAAATACTCTCAGATCCAACAATGAAGTGTCCTTCAAACTGAAATAAATAAATCTAATGAATTAGAACTCCACTGTAAACATTCTCGAATCTAACAAAGCAAATTTTCAACTTCACAAAAATAGCACAAGAACTCAAGATAGGGAACTTTGCTTCCTTTTTAGGGACTAGAACACACTCATCTTTGAATCCAGAATAGTGGAAAATCCCAGCACTTTTAAACAATCCTTTATTTATTTATTCATTCATTTATTGACATTTGATTACTGGGAAAGTCCAAATGGGTAGATGCCCATTTTCAGTGGAGGCCTAGGGAGCAAATCTCCAAGGTATTACAAAAACATTTTAAAAACAATAATCTTACAGTCTTCAAATACAAAAAAAGGAAAAGAACAATAAAAAAATCTACAGTTTAAACAATTATACCAAATTAGACATAGCGTGAAAACACCGGTTATGAGCAGTTACAATTTATATGACAAGGATATACATTTTAGAGAAATTTTAGCCAGCTTAGAGAAATTAAAGGTAAGTTAGTCTAATACAAACAAGAACAGCAATATAAAATGGGAGACGAAACATGGTTATAGCATATTTAGATAGAGAGTTGGGGGAGAGAAATCAGTTCGTAAGGAAGTGAGTGAAGAAGGGGGATTAAGCAGTACAAGATAATGAATTGATATTTGCTCATATTTAGAGATATAGTTTATCCTGGGATTGAACAAGAACAGATTGAGATTTTGTCTAAGAAGCCTTTCAGAGTAGTGTTAAAGGGATGGTATTAACCTAATGGATATAGGTAAAGACTTCTAGGCCTTAGCAACATTCACAAGTACAGACCATGGTCAATAGATTTGATAGGTTTATGGGAAGAAAGGAGTTTTTGGTCATTGGATCATAATGATCGAGTGAGAACATAATTGTGTAGATTGGTATTTAGTGCTGGGTAAACAGAGGGATGCTAGTTAATTTTAAAGGTGATGGGAAACTATGTATATGTTCGCTAATGGGGTAGTTCTAACCAGTTTAGGCTTTTAGTACTATATACTGATGAGTTCTGAAATGGATATTTGCTGCAGATTTAGTCACTTTATTATAGCATTGTTCAGTTTTTCTTTTTTGTGATGTCTGGAGATTAGTAAGGATGGGAGCACTGTAAAGCACTGAGGGGAGGAGGTAAGTAGTGGCAAGTGTAGTTCTAGTTCTATTGGTTTTGGCTCTGTAAAGCATCTCCCGGTTTTGGTGGGTTCTTTTATGAACTTTTGTATATGTAGGTCAAACTTAAGCTTATCATCCACTAACATCCCTACAAATTTGCTATGAGAAGTGATTTCAATGGTTGCATTATTAACAGTGAGGATTTATTTTTATTTTTTTTGGTTCATGAGAGCAAGACTGGGGGGAGCAGTTTTTTTTTGGGGGGGTTAACATAAATTGTGAGCTACAAAATCACATTTCAGTGGCTGTTAAAGCTTCCTGAGTAATGTTTTGGATATGTGCCAGGTTATCTGATGTGTATATGAGTGTGGAGTTATCTGCATGTTGTATTAGGGAGGGCTGTTGTGTGGATGTGTGGAGAGTGTTGATGAGACTGTTAAAGAGGAAGAAACAAAGGATAAAGCCTGTTGTGACTGGGAGCTATGGAAAGAGGGTGGGATGCCATTTTACTAATTGATACCTATTGGACAAATAGGTTTTGAACCATAGAAGGGAGGGTTGAGATAGACCTAGATAGGACATTTGAAGTAGATGTTTGCTTTGATAAACTGTGTCAAAGGGTATAGAATGTCCAGAGCTAAAGAGACTAGTTTTCTTTTACCTCTAGCTTTATTGTCAGTATCTATAAAGGAAAGAAGTGCGGTGTTAGCACTATGGGAGGGATGGAAACCACATTCTGAGGGGGCTAGCAGTTCTTCTTACAGGGGATAGTTTAGCAACTGTTTTTGAATACATATGTCTAAAATTAGTGATGTCAGTTGAATTTCCTCCTTCATATAGAATGGTAGTGTGTGTTTTTTTTTTCCGGGGGAGGGGGCATGAGATTCCTAGACAGGCCTATTTGTAAGGATTGAGACAAGATAAGCAATGCTATTGGCTGCTATTTTAAAGTACTTGCATGGAAGGCCATCAGGTGAAGTAGAGCATGGTATGAATTTGTATAAGTGTAGTTTTATATAGGATGTTGGCACAAGTTTGAAGGGGAAAGTGGATGTGGTGATATGTGGCTGTTGGGTGGGGTTGGAATTAGATGTTGGGGAATCATTGGTTATGGACAATATACTATCTATGAAGTAAAAGTTGAATTTTATTTTGGTATCAAATGGTGATTTATTGGGAGAGGGGTTAGGGATGGCTTTTTGGCTATGATGTAAGATTGATTTAATGACTGACTAGAATTTTTTAGGTTAGCATTTACTATTGTTTTGAAAATTGTTATAGAATAGTTTTTTGCCTTTATTTATTTGGTTTTTAATATGTTTGTGGAGCATTCTGAAGATTTAAAGATATTTTGGTGTTTTATATTTTTGCCATTTTGTCTTTAAATGTCACCTTATAAAAATACTACTCCATAAATGTGAAACAACGAAATCCTATTTTTCTCTAACTTATGCCACAGATTACAATAATTTATCATTTATTGCTAAGTATTTACATCAGCCATGGTTTATTTACTCTTTTCTGCTCTACTTCTTTGTGTACCCTAACATTTCTATTGCACTAACTTCCTATTTTTACTCCTAGTTCTCATGTCTTTCTTTTTCTAATATTTAGTTTTACTGCACTACCTTTTTTAATTTTTCTACATGGAATCTGCATTTATTTTAACATACATCCAGTCTGTCCCAACACTGCTTCTTCTCTCTTTTAAATCCTACCATTACACCCCCCTCCTCGTTTACCCCCTACCACTCTAACCTAAAGTAGTATTAATAAAACATATATAGCTATTTTCAACTGCATATCCATCATATTGTTTTTACTAGATTTATCTAAATCTGATGCAAATTATACCGCATGTTGTTTCCATTATAAGCATGTTGCTATTATTCAGTCTGGGTCCCATCTGACAATGGGCGTCACCTAATAGTGATAACCAGGTCAACAAAAAATAAATAAATAAATAAAATACATATAAACAAACAAACAAATAAAAAAATAAATATTTTACCCTGACCTCTGCCAACACTGCCATTGTGGGCAGTGATACTGGCAATCCTTCACATAAAAGTAGACATGGAAGTACTGTATGCCATCACAGACCTCATAAAAATCTATTTTTTAAACTTCCCCAGGACGCAGTGTCATCATGGAGCACCTGGCACTGCTGTGTGACATCATCAGGAATGTGAATAGAAATCATTTCTGTCATGCACAGGTTTGCTTCAGGCTATGCTTGGATAATACCCTGGCACATTTGCTAATTGATCCAGAGTGGCGCTCACATGTCAAGGGCTACATGTAACATTTTATGGCATTAGGGACCACTATAAGGCTTCTGGGTGGTGGGTAACCACATTAAACACAGTGCACTCATCTGCTTCCTGAATCACAGGAGTCACACATTGCTGCTGTTCACAGCCATGGTGTCCCCCATTGGACACTGTGGTTGTAGGCTGAGGAAGGAGGGATGGGGTTGGATGCAGAGATGGGATCAGATTGGCTCCTGTATTTCAGTAGCACCAGGTACCACATCATGGACTTGTTTTCTGTTTTTAAGATCCTCAGTGATGTTGAGGGGCACCAGATCATGCAATGTCTCTTGGCAGTTGATGAACCAGCTATACCTCTGTTTTCAACTTATTGTGTATATCACCAGTGATGTTTTTCCATTATCATACTGAAATCACTACTTAACTTTCATTATGTACTCAGAAATATGGAGGTAGTAATATCTCAATGTCAGTGCCCACTACACCAATAATTATCCCATGACCATTAACTAAATAAAGAGTTCCCAAAACTCTTCTTACTTTGGTAGTCTGTAGCTTCTAGGTAGTTCCTCAGGAGCCTACCTTCATCATCCATCCTCACCAGAAAAAAAATAAAATTCAAATTCACTGATTTCAGCCTTTCTTCATTTATAAAAAACTAATTGTACTTGATGCCATTCTCTTAGGTCCACACAGACACAAAATTGATGACTTTCTTACAGGCCAACATATCTTATAAATTCTTAAGAGAACATGCCCTTCTAAGTTGCATTATCACTATCTCCTTTTACAAAATATTGCCATCAGCACCATTCCACTCTCCCTTAGTGAATATTCATGCATATTTTTACATTTACGATGTTTAATCAACTATATTACAGACTATGGCAAATATAATAACCAAGTTAACAAATTCATCATTAAATGGCCTTCATGTCCCCATTAACCTGATAGCTTCAAAATTAATTCTACCAGAGGCCAAGCACCCCTCCCATTCTATGAACAGCTGTACTTCCTCTCCAGAATTCCATATTCACTCCACATTCTACTGCTCAGTTATCCAAACTAAAGGCACTAATAATATTCTAGGACAAGACATCTGCTCAGTAATCCCTAGCTCTGATGGCCTTCAACCCTGGTTTATTAAATTATGTTCTGAACATCTTTTTTTTCCATCTCTGGCATATTTACAGCCTTTGTCACTATAGCAACATGACACACTTTAAGGAACCATGTAAACCCCTATCCAAAGCTTTCAAGACAGTGATCAAGTTCAGTCCCATCTCAACTCAATTTGCATTTGCACATTACAAAACTATTTGAAAAGATAGCCTATATTCAACTACTACAGTCTTATTTATAAATGTTCTGGCTATTATTCAGATAATAACATGGCTTTTGTTTATATATGAGTCAGTGCCTGGACTGTTCACATTAAATCACAACATTTGACTATGTATTGGTAAAGGCAACTTTTGGGTCTGTTTCCATTGACATAACTGCAGCTTTCATCATGGAAGGTTCATAATGTTTTACTAAATGTTTAAACTGTTTTTGGAATTAGCTGCAAAGCACTTTGTTGAATTAATGACATCATCTCCAGAAGAACATTTAGAATAAAATTAGGATCAAGTCTATCTCCTTTAGCCCCACTTTTCAAATATGTGCCACAAAGGTCCAGAATTTGGCTTTTTCCCTTCTCTATCTTTATACCCACTAACCAATTGGAATTACAAATCATCCTTTACACCGATGATGTGACTGTATATACAGCGAATCCCCCATGGCCAACCATAACCTAGAAAGGATTATAAAATGTCCTAGCCTATTTTTCCCTTCTGGATTCAGAAAATGTAACTGCTACTTACATCCAAAAAGCTTGATTTTTGGGACCTAACAAAAGCTGTCAATAGTGACCCCAAACTGGCACATCCTCTAGATTATACATTAACAACTAATAATTCCTTCCCTACTCCTTCTGTCTCATGACACCCCTGGGTGGGCATTAATTACACATTAACACACACCTTGTTGGGCTTTATTGCTTGTGTAATGACTACCCTACTCCATAGATGGACCATGAGAAGGAAGGGTATCTTCATTTGATGGTTATTGATGTCTATTTGTTACTATACAAATCTCCAGAGCAGAACTTGCATTTAAAAGCAGATGTTCATATATATATATATATATATATATATATATATATATATATATATAAATATATATATATATATATGTGTGTATGTATATAATTAGCTACACAAATTATTTTGACATTGGTTTCTGTTGCATTGCCTGTTGTCATCAGAACAGAGTGGATAATTCACAGGTTGCCTGTTTATTAGAAGCAATAATTTCCTTTACTACTTTGTGACGGTACTTTGATTTTCTAGATTTTCTCTGGTTTTATTTTCTAGCCATATTCCTTAAATTCTATCCTACTCTTTAAGATGCAAACATTTTCTAGATTTTTCTCTGATTGTGTTTTCTAGCCACATTGCTTAAATAATGTGCCACTCTTTAAGATAAAAATCTTTTTGTTGGAGTTATTGCTAGTAGAGTTTCAAAATAAACTTGAACTAATGCCAGAAGAACCAGACAGAATCTTACTTTAAATAAAGCATATCAACTCTAACACATGTAGTTCCACTGTGCAGCACTATAGTATTTAAATGAAATGGTATCTCAAGTTCCTTAGACTGTAGTCTACTTCATTCATTAATATTCCTGCATTATTTCCAAGAGCCATTTCTGGACTTTCAGATACGTTGCCAACATTTACTTCATGATAACAATTATTAAGTCTGAGGATATGCATACAGCTAAAACTAAAACCAAGATTCCTGAAGCTCTGTAGTAAATGCTGTAAGACAATAACCAAAATGCATTACTTTCTTGTTCCTCAAAGAAGAAGGTGGATGAGCTGTTACTTTTGGTTTACATTTTGGATGCTAGACTCTAATTATGATGCATATAATGTTGTGCAAATTAATTATATTTATTGTGTTGTCTAGTCAGACTGAGCTGAGTAACTAATGTGGCAGGCACTAACGTCACAAGATAGTCACTAATATATTTTTATTCTTAACATGCCAACATTTGAACAATTGTTCCTTATTCAAAATGTTTATTTTATCACCTGTAACAGAAGAGAATAATATTATTTTGTGTACTGCATAGCAAGAGGCAGCAATTTATCATATTGTGCTAGCATGGAAGAAGTGCAGTGTAGTAACTGTTTTGATTTCCAGTCACATATTGTCATATTCTTACTATTTCTTGGCACCCAAGCCCCAGTTTAGTCTTTGCTTGCCACTCATTATTTCAACATCATCTTTCACGGGTTTGACAGATGGCTGAGAAGTACTCTAAGCTGTTGCTAGGAATTTTAAGAGGTTGTTGATTCATCAGTGATAAGATAGAAAGTGAAAATGACAATCCCTTTATAAACAGGTTTGTAAAACAAATAATCAGAAAGCCACCTAAGCACTTTTTGAATGGTTCAGATAATTGTTTTCTCTTCTATCTTACACCTTCAGAGCTGAGAAAAATACAAATGTCTTGAAAACTGCAAATACAAAATGGTTGCTGTCATCTGTATATGAAAAAAAAACAATGACTAAGAGTGAAGGAAACAGCACTGTAGGATGAAATGCTTTGTAGCTATTGGTTCAGGGTCCATGTTAGTATAAATGATATGCTTTTCCTTGATTTTAGGTAGATTAGCTTTATTATCAGTTTCAGGATCTGTCTCCTACTTAATTTTATTCTACACAACTAAAAAAATGTACTGTCAAATAAAATGATAACCTTCCCCTGGATTCACCAAGCTCTGCACGGCGTGCAGGAATAGTGCAGGAGCTGCTGGAGGCAATATGGCCGCCGTGCAATCCAGGAATAAGCTCCCAGGATGTGAACGAGCACTCCTACACTATTCCTGCACAGACACAGCTCATGTATGCAAATTACCCCATTTGCAGGTGAAAACCATGCAAATGAGGTGAATTTCCGATCCAGGAAGCTGTCAGCTGGCCGTGCAGGACTAGTGTAATGTGGAGAAATGTACTCAGTTAGTAACTGAGTACATTTCTGCAAACTACAAAACGGAAACATGACAGCTCAAATAAAGGGTAAATAAAGGGTATGTGTAAAGCATGCCAATGGCCAAATATATGACCATTGGAATGGAAAACAGTTGGCAAAAAAAATATATATTTTTTTAGCCAATTTCAGCTGTTTAAGCATAGGGGGCAGCAAATGGGATCCGGCCGAAAAAAAAAAAAAAAAAAAAAAAGAAAACCTGAAATAAGCATTTTAACTAAAATCACTATTTTGCCATTGTACTTAATGGCAGTCTAAGGGGGAAGGTTCAGTGTGAGACCTGTAACTATGCATTAGCAGGCAATCCTATGCAAATGAGGGGAATGATACTGAATCCCAGATTTCCCCTCAATGCTAGGCAGCACCCAACCGTGTAAGTGCAGGAATAGCATGGCGCAAGCATAAGAGTTAGCTGACATCATAGGGGGGTGTCAGGCATAGTGTAAGCTTAATGGAGCCCTTTGGATTGGGGTTGCCCTTAGCTTAGCAGAGCTTAGCAAGGGGGTGGGTCTGAGACTGCCTAGCAATCTTTACATTGCCTAAATGGGTGTGTGCACCGTGCACCATGTTTTAAAGGGAAAAAAAGGTAAACCAGGAAATAGCAGCTCCGTGCACATCTGAGCACTGTGTTTGTACGGCACGCCCCTGGGCTTAAACAGGAAGGCAATGGGAAGGGAAAACTGCAGTAGGAAGGTAATCTAGGAGAGCTAGCATAGCTGCAGGGCCGGCCTTAGGCATAGGCGAACTAGGCGAACGCCTAGGGCGCCGTACAGGCCGGCCTCAAAAGGGCGCAATTCTGCTGTGAAACTAAACGAACCCTAACCGGGAAAGCAAAGACAACAACAAGTACATTTCTTTTCAAGACAGTCACCGCCGCCCATACAGGCTAGAAATGCACCCTCCCCCACTTCAAGCACGAACTTGTTTTCCTATCCACAGTAGCACAGCCCCCACCTAAGTATATGCTTGATGTGAGTGGCGAAATCACCACTGATGTCATGGCCACTGATCCATTGAGGGTCTATATAAAGAGCTACCTCCCGCCTCTTGTTCCTTCCTTCGTTGAGAGTCGGGTGCACCTATTGGCTATTGACGATCGCGTTTCTTGGAATCTGTGGATGTGAGTCAGCGTTGTTTTGTTTGCCTGGTTCCAAGTTCTTCCACGTGGGGTACTACAAAATGAACGGAGCATGTTTTTGGCGTTTTATGGTTTTATTGCAACATTTACACCTGAGGAGGTAAGTGAGAGATGGGGTCCGAGGGTTTATATTTATGAAATGTAATTTGAACGAAGCAAGCAGGCGAGCATTTTTTATAGTGTGTGTGTTTATTTTTGAGATGTGAACGAAGCACTGGGACATGCATTTGAACTAAGCAAGCAGCAGACAAGTATTTTTTGTGTGTTTATATTTCTGAATGTAAACGAAGCATTGGGACATGCGTTTATTAGAAATTAGACATGTTTGTAATGGCATTTTTGGCAGGTTTATCAGACGTTGAGCATTTTAGTAGATTCCATGGCCCAAGGGTACAAGGATCATAGACTTTGGAAGTGGAAGTCAGACTCTTAAATCCTAATTGAATGAAGGGGATCTATGGAAGGTATTTGGTTAAGTGATTTGCTACCAATCCATATTATAGATACGATTGCATTATATTGTTTGTATCTGGCTGCCAGGTTATATTGTATACTCCTATTGCATCCTTTTCTCTCCTGTTTTGGCTGCATAAGGGACATGTATAGGTTCATAGGTTCAGAGGTTTATACTAGGCTATCTGCCCTAAGGCATTTATAAGCCTAGCCCAAATTTTTGTGGCTTACGCCACCCCTTATATGAAAAAATACTGTGCCCATTAGTTTGTTGTGCCTCTGTCCAGCAGTGACACAGAGATGATTCCCGGGGTAAACCTACGATCTCCCATCCACAGGTCTAGATTTCTCTTGAACAGAGTCAGCGAGGTGCTCTGCCTCACATGGACCGGGATTTTATTCCACAGCATAGGGAGTCTCTGAGTGATAAATCTATCCCTCCAGCACGTCCTATTTATATCCGTGCTAAGGTTTAAGTCGCTTGCTCTAGTGGTTTTGGTGGATTTGGATTTTTTGAGGTGGAGCATGTCCATTAATTCCGGGTTGGACATGGCCTTGTATGTCAGGCACATGTCACCTCTGAGCAGACGGTATGTGACTGAATAGAGCTGGAGTTTCTTCAATCTGGCAGCATATGACAGATTTTGGAGTCCCTTTATCCTTTTGGTGAGGAACTTTTGGGGTCTCTCCAATTGCTGCAGATGTCGGGTGAGATACATCCCGAATGGGGCATTGTACTCGATCATTGGTCTGATAAGTGAAGAGTACAGGGAACAATGACCTCACTAGATCTGGATGTGAATCCTTCATGATCAGGTGGGCAATGTAGAAGGTCTTTCTAACCACTTTAGCAATGTGAGTGTCAAAAGAAAGGCCACTGTCAACCTGGGTCCCCAGGTCCCTGATAACTTCTTCTGTGCTTAGTGGATTGCCACCTATATGGTAGCTTGGGGTTACCTTGTTTTTCCCGAAGGGTATGACTATACATTTTTTGGCGTTTAACTTCAGGCCATGGCTCTGGCACCAGCTATCTGTTTCCGTGAGTCCCTTCTGAAGGATATCTGTGTCCAATGCACTTTCCACTATGGCGCCCAGTTTGCAGTCGTCTGCAAACTTTGTCAGCCAAAGTCCTCCCATGCTGGCCTGTACTTCTGAGACGTAGATGCCAAACAATAGGGGGCCAAGGACCGAGCCCTGTGGGACACCACTTGTGACCGGCTTGGAGTCTGACACAGCGCCAGCAACTCTAACCCTGTGGGTTCTGTCCTTAAGCCAGTTTGCAACCCATCTTGTGACATATGGGTTTACATTTAAGCTGGTAAGTTTTTCTACAATACCCGAGTGGGGTATTGTGTCGAAAGCCTTTGCAAGGTCAAGGTAGGCTGTATGGACTGCCTTTCCCTCATCAATGGCCTTGGTGACTGTTTCAAGAAGTCGACCAAGTTCAAAAGGCATGATCTTCCCTTGACAAAGCCAAACTGGGTCGGGTCCAATGTCTGCAAGTCCCCTATATCTTTGTTTATGAGCTCCATTATGATCCTCTCCATAGCTTTGCAGACTAGACTTGTTAAGCTTATGGGGTGGTAATTACCAGGGTCCGTAGAGGCGCCTTTGTGGAGTGGGACCACAGTTGCCGCACGCCACTCCTTGGGCACGTATCCTGTGGTAAGGCTGAGATTAAACAGCTGCCTTATGTGCGGGTTAATTCCTCATTTAGCTCGTGTAGCACACAGCCGGGGACACCATCCGTCCCATTGATGCTGTGTTTTTAGCTTTAGAGAGAGCAGCTTTCACCTGCGCATTTGAGATGTCCGGGAGGCTACACTCGGCTGGGATAGTTATCTCTCCTTTAGGGGGAGAGGGTGAAGTTTGCACTGAACCTGTCTGCCAGTATGTTGGCAATGTCTGTGGGTTCAGGGATTTTTGTATCATTTTGGACTAATTCTGAGCATATCTGGGAGTTTCCACCCAGGTTCCTAACATAGCTTGAAAAGGCCTTATGATTGTCCTTTGAATCCATGGCAATTTTTCTCTCAAAATTGTCCTTAGTTGATTTTATGAGTGCTCGTATTATATTACTAATAATGATCAGGGGTGACTTCCTTTTTATGGATTTTGTTCTATCATGTAATAGCTTTCTCCTCTTATTGTAAAGTTTGTTAATGGCTGGGGTCCACCAGACTGGACGTTTGCCCTTAGTGGAAAGAGTCTTGATTTTATTTGGGATTGCCTGATCCATGCAGTCCTGGAGGTGTTCATAGAAGGCATTTGTAAGGGCTTCCGCAGCTTGGGTTGTGGTTTCCTCTGGCTCAGGGGCCTTGAAGGATACTACACCAGTCTTGAGTAGTGTGAAGTTTGCTTTAGAGAAGTTCTTCACTATGGTCTTTTTGTTTGGGGTGGGGCGGATGTGGATTTCCAGTGAGATTAGTTTATGATCAGATCTCACCAATGAGGGATATACTTCGGTGTGGAGCATTTTGTCCCCATGTTTGTGACAATGAGATCTAGTATATTTTCTCCTCTCGTGGGAACAGTGACTAGCTGTTCCATGGCATTTGAATTTATGAACTCCAGGAACCGTTGGGCTAGAAAGTTAGGGCTTGAGTAATGTTCCCAGTCTATATTCGGTAGTTGAAGTCACCCAATATGATGGTGTTTGGAGATACATTTATACCCTCCAGTGTCTTCAGGAAGGCTGTGTGGGGTTCCTGAGTTTGAGAGGGTGGCCTGTAGCATGCTACAATTTGTAGAGCAGTTTTGCCTATGGTTAGTTGCACCTGGATGGTTTCCGAAGCTTCGTGCGTTGCCACCAACCTGGAGGTGTGGGTATCTTTTATGAATATGGATACACCCCCTCCTTTTGTGGTGTGGTCCGGGTTTTGGGGCCGGAACGCATGATATGAGGTAAAACCTAATAGTGCTGGGGTGCTCTCAGGAGCCTTGAACCAGGTTTCAGTTACAGCACAGACATCGATGTTCTCCATACTGAGAAGGGCCTCGAGTGAGTGCATTTTGAGATTTAGACATCTGGCATTGAGCAGCATTACCCTCAGTTTCTTCCCATTTTTGTTTTCTAGGGTGGTAGGTTTAGAATTTGAGCCTTGCCTAAAAAAGGCACTATGGGGGTGGCAAGAGCCTTAGCCAATATCCGGAATCCCAGGGGTGACAGGTGCAAGCCGTCCCTTGCGAAGCGTGGCTTGTCAAGCATGTCATCCCAGGCAGACAGACACTGGATCCCCTTTGAATGACACCAGACATTAAGCCAATTGTTAAAGCTGATCATCTTGTCTCTATATTGTGGCATCATTCTTGGTGAAGGAAGGATACTGCTCAGGGTTAGGGTCATACCTGCCTGGGCTACATAATCAGAGAGCTCCTCTATGTCTCTTTTCATGTAGTCCAGGGAGGTACGTCTCAGGTCGTTCACACCAGCATGGACAATGACTGTGTCATATTTGTACTTGCCGTGGAGTGACCCGAGAGCTTGTGTTATGTGGCGGATTCTAGCACCCGATAGGCAGCTTACTGTGACCCTCTCCTTGTTCAGCCTGGTGAGTGGGACGTCAGTGTGTCTGACTATGGAGTCACCTATGACAAGTATGTTTGGTGTTGTATTTGGCCTTAAGGGCTGTGACTGCTTTGCACACTGCTTTTGTGGTTTATGTGTTGCTTGTGGGGTGTCTTGAGGTAGCAGTTGTTTGAGTGTCTGCTTTGGAGGCCTCTGCTGTTTAGGTAAATTTTTACTCAGAGCCTCCGAGTATGTCTTTGTGTGTTTATGTGTTTGATTCAGTGGAGTGGTAGCATTATGTGAGGCTGGTTTTGTTTTATAATTTGTTATACTGTAGTTTTAGTTCTGTTTCTGCACATTGGTGCCTGAGTTTTGCCTAAGAAGGGACTTCGGACCAGTGCAATAGCTACCGAATAAATAAATGAATACATGCATACATAAAAAGTACTGAGTAATGGAGGGAGTAGTCAGAGGTGCACAAAGTGGCATATTGGCATTAAATCTGTACTATGGATTGGTGTGGCACTGCACTCTGTAGTATGGTATGGAGTATGGACTGGCACACTTGTTAATGGTAACATTTTACTACCTTCTAAATTGGGTATTAGCAGGCAAGCATTTTTTTTGAAGGCACCCCAGCCGAGAACTGTTTGTTTTAAATTATTTTTTTAAATAAGAGTAAGTCATCTATTTGCGGTGACGCCGATGAGGATTATGTCTAGTACAAATATATTAAATTGTAGATCATTAATGCTAGACTTAAGTGCAAATGTGTAAACCCTAGGGGGCAGACTGATGACAATTTAAATTTGTTTGCCAGTTTAACTATCTGCAAACTGCAACTGTAAATGTAAAATAATAAAAGCTCTTGGTTTACAGATGAGAAAAGCTCAAAAGAATACTGAATGTTATCAAATATTCAAATAAAGGCAGATTAACAGGCCTTTGATCCCAGGTTTAAAATCCTCAGTGTAGCAAGCATCAATGAATCTCCCACAGGAGAATTTCCTCCTCCTCCTTCCTCCACAGATGAAACAACAGTAACATTCTCCTTGTTTAGCCTGGTGAGTAGGACATCAGTAGGCCTGACTATAGAGTTACCTATTACTAGTGTGTTGGGTACATTGTTTTGCCTTATGGGCTGTGGTTGAGTGACACACTGATTTTGTGGGCTATGTGTCATTTAGGTAGTGTTGGGGGGGGCGATTTCAGCATGGGAGGTCTCTGTTGCTTGGGCAGATTCTTATTGAAAGCCTCCATGAATATGGGTGTGTGCTTTGTGTTTCTATGTGTGGGTTTTGAAGGATTAGGTGTAGAGTGTGGTGTGGTGCAAGTGTTAACCTTCTCCTCTTGACTGTCTAGTCCAGTCTTGGCTGGAGAGAGCTTGGCTTCCAGTTTGGCTATATAAGTGCATCTCTCACAGGTTGTAGTGCTGGGTGGTAGGAGGAGAGGGTTGTCAGTGTACATGAGGCAATTGCTGCTAATGTGGCTTTATATGTGTGTGTGGGGGGCATATTGCAATGACTACATGGTTTAGAGTGGAGTGGTAAATGACTGGAAGGCCTTTTATTTTACAGAAAACCAGAAGTGTTCTAGTTCAGAATGATAACTACAAGGATAGGCTGCACAGCCAAGTGCTCTGGATTATGCAGAATGCTCCACATATAGTGTTCTTATGTTTGTGAAATGTGAACAAATCAGACAAGCATTTTTATAGTGTGTGTGGATGTGATTTAAAGAAGCAGGGACCAGGTGTGTGTGATTTAAGGAAGCAGGGACCAGGTGTGTGTGATTTAAGGAAGCAGGGGCCAGGGAAGCACTTAACTGTGTGATTGAAAAGAAGCAGGGATGCACTTTGTAACTGTGTGATTGAAAGAAGCAGGGGCCAGGGGAGCACTTTGTAATTGTGTGCTAATCTGAAATAAGCAGGGGCCAGGGAAGCACTTTGTAATTGTTAATTGGTGTGTCTCTATGGGTTATGTTTGCAGGTGTTTTTGCATGTTCTTATACTGTTCAGGTAATGTTTTGGTTTATGACCATTCATGGACAGTGCTGAGCAAGATGCAAAACCATATCAGGAGCGCCCAGCCTTTATCTTGTAGTCTGCTTTGAGATGATAGGAAATCCAAGATAATATGAGAACTGACAAGTTTTCATAATGACAGCTTATTAATTTGTATCATACAGATTTATAGTTCATTCCAGAAGTTATGTTATTAAGTGACTAAAGTCAACTTTATGCTTTTTAGAGGTTTTGAAGAGCATGAAGCACATCAGGGTATATAGTAAAAATGTAGAGTTGCTGCTACACTAGACAAATGAGAACTTCCACACAAACATCAATGCACATTGCAAAAAAATTAATACTGTCTCATGACTGCAGATGAACACTACACAAGCAACAGATCAACCAGGTTTAAAGATATTCAGCCTTCAATTGCAGTCAACTAAACTACAAGGTGTCTTACAGTATGACTTGGATTTTCATGCATTTAAATATGGAAAGAACTGGAGTGTTTTGTGGGAGTGACCCTTCTGTGGGCGTGGCTCAAATAGGGGTGTTCCTTGTGTTCAGTGTGGGTGGGGCTTAAGGGGCACCAGAGCAGTGCTTCGCCTAGGGTGCCGTTTCAGCTAAGGCCGGCCCTGCATAGCTGGCAGGTGAAATATATCAGGATCTGCCAATTACACAGGCAGCAGCCCAGCCCAGCACTCCACTATAAACTATGCAAACACCTTTCCCACTGTTTTTTCTCACAAACCCTACACCACCGGTGTACACAAGTGGGGAAATTTTAACAAACAAAAGCAGCAAAATGATAGGGGCTGCAGCAGCAATCATACATCAACATGTGGAAGAGGCTGAGGGTGGTGAGGATGAGAATGCTGTCGACCAACCCACAGTGAGAAGGAGGAGAGTGTACAGATCTAGGGTAACCTACTAGGGTCTAAATGAGCTGGAGATAGTGGAGTGCTATAGGGTGGACAGGAACCTCCTACAGCAAATTGTTGAGCTGTGCTGGCCACACCTCACACACAGAGCTAACAGAGGGGAAGCCATCCCAGTGGATACCAAGGTATGTGTAGGCCTAAGAATACTAGCCACAGGTACCTTCCATGGGCCAACTGGGAATATCATGGGGATCTCACAGGCATCAGCATCCAGGGTACTCCACCAGTTCCTGGATGCCATGTCAGCACATGCTGGTGAGCACATATATTTCCCACACTCCCGTGAGGCGTTGGCCAGCAATATGCGTCTCTTCCACCAAATAGCAGAATACCCTGAGGGAGTGGGTGCCATAGACTGTACACACATATGCATTAAAGCACCACCCAGTGAGCAGGGTAGGGTCTACATCAATCACAAGGGCTTCCCCTCCATCAACTGCCAGGTCATATGCAATGCCCAGGGCATTATAATGAATGTGTGTACTGGCTGCCCAGGAAGCTATTATGACTCAGACATCTGGCATCTGATGCAGCTGTACCAGAGGTTTGCCAATGGGGACATCCCTTAAGGTCACCTAGTGGGTGATGCTGGTTAAGCACTGGAGCCATGGCTGATGACACCCCTCAGAAATGCACACCCGAACAAGAACTCCATAATGAGGCACACGCACATACCAGAATCATAATAGAGCATGTGTTTGGGATGCTCAAGTCACAGTTCCGGTGCCGGGGCACATCTAGTGGAGCCTTGCAGTACTCACCTGCTACATGTACCAAAATTGTCATCATATGTGCCATGCTGCACAATATGATCCTGCAGAAACAGCTGCAGCAGGAACAGCATGGGAGAGGGCCACACAGCCCCCCACCATTGCCAAGGCCTGCACAGGCACAGAGTGACTCGGAGGAGGAACAAGCTGAGCCTGTTCCAGTAGGCAGAAGGAGACATGCCCAGTATGCCCCTGCCTTGGCAAAGAGCCAACGCATAGCAAATACACTGACATGATAGGGACCCAGGGAATGACACCTCTCTCTGACTCACACATGCAGTAAAAGGGATGCCAAACATGACACTACCTTTGCTTAACCATGTATGGGGAATGTACTATGTGCATCTGACATAGTCAGCTGTCCAGCACCATCCTCAATACTGGCACATTCACAAGGTAAGTCACTCTCCCTACCAATTGCCGAATGGAGTAGTATGTGTTGTTAGGTCAGGCAGTGGGATGATAGTTCTGAAGGGTAAGAAGTCAGAAACTAAAATGTAGGTCAATCAAACCTAAGACCTTTAGTGTACTGATATGCCTCTAGTCAGAATGATAGGTTAGAATACAGAATGAAATGGAGTACCTGAAATACCAGTACAGTCATATCAAATGTGTACAAGTGTCAGGTGTGTCCCCCACAAACCTATGTAGAAATGTAATAACAGTCAGGTGTGCCCCCCCCCCCACAGTCCTATGTAGAAATGTAGTAACAGTCAGGTGTGCCCCACCAATCCTATGTAGACATGTAGTAACAGTCAGGTGTGCCGCCTCCAACAATCCTATATAGAAATGTAGTAACAGTCAGGTGTGCCCCTCACAATCCTATGTAGACATGTAGTAACATGTATGTGTAGGTATAATAACAGTAGAGCACAGATTACCTGAGCTGGCCAAGGTAGCAGGATAGATTGTAGCATGTGTACAATATGCAGATCTGTGTGTGTTAGGTTGGTGTGTGTTGTATGTTGTGTGAGAGTGGTCAGTATATATGCATGATGAGGTTTGCACTGGTGGCCATTGCCCAGTACTGCCGATGACAGGGCCAAGTTCTCACAAGTGCAGTGCCAAACATAATGCTTCCCAAAAAAACACATTCCAGCAGTAGGCCATAGTAAATGTTTGGAATTAAAATGAGTCACCATCTGAAAGATGGACATGGCATGAATGTTGGCCCAGATATACAAGCAGTACACAGGGGGAAGTACCCCAGACATACAGTGTATAATATGTAACTGTCAAATGGACACACCCTTTGAATTGTACATACAGGTCTGCAACACATTATTTGGGCTTGTAGTAGGGAATACCGATGTTGTCTGGCCAAACACTGGCAGACCACAAAGGTGATAGAAATGAAGTATTGAGAAACAGATGATGTCGCTGCACAAGCCAGTATAGGTGGAATGCCCCATGCATAACTGTGAGCCAGATGCAAGCAGTGTCCATAGCACACATGCACAGAGATCACTCCACCACCACCCACAGGTACCTCTCCGGTCTTATCCCTGCTGTTGGGAATGAGTACAATATGACCCCCACCTGTGTATGGCAATAGAGAAAGAATGCAGCATGCAGAGCAGGAGTCCCATGCAGGTGTGTCCCTAGCTGTAAGCAGTACCCTGCCACACACCACTGGATCAATACTGACAGAAAGTACTGGCATGAACACCTTGCACACCTACCCTGTCACCCCAGGGGAATATAGTGTATTGCAGTCTGGGACTGTAAGAGTGACAGAATTCAATGGCCTACTACAGCTGGCCTGCATCACTACCAAATGTCCTACAGTCCTCTGCCAAAGGCCTGTGTCTCACCCGTACTTCCAATGTATGTTATGTTATGGACTCCCAAATAACAACATAACACAGTCCACAGAACCCAAATGCAAGGCCATGTGGACAAATCACAGTAACATTTCCACCAGGTCCTACTATATGAACTGTGGACCAACACCAAATTATTGCTGGGATGAGGTGATAACTATAGGGAACATATGAGATAATGTTTGCATAATGTATGGAGGAGGATAGAATAATAGAGGGGGTGGATGGGAGCATGGGTGGCATGGAGTGTGTGAAGTCCAAACCTCAGCCGTGTGCACATGCTATCCCTGGTTGCAAACACAATAATGGATGGCTAAAAACCTGCTCGTAAACCACAATGTGAAGGGATAATGTCCAGAATTATGACCCCTACCTCTGGGTAATGTGTGTGAATCTGTACAGCTGTGAAGTATGACCACATCAGGATATGGCAATACTGTCAAGCTGATGGATGTACAAGCATGGGATCCTCTAGCACCAATGTACCAAGGTGCTGAACCATTTACACAGACCCAGCAGCAAGTTTCTGCTGCTTCCCCTCCAGAATGGCATGATTGTACAAGAAAATGTAGGCTGCTGACCACAATACTGGACAAAGCTGCATTCACCCTGTGTTCCCCAGGACATCATTGCAAGCAAATATGTAGCAGAAGCAGCACAGACACAATTACCTACAGTAACCCACTATCCTTTGCCCATTTTGACCCCATATTGTCAACTGAGCTACAGATAGCCTGCAGAAGCAGTTTGCTAGCTGTATATATATAACACAAAAGCCTGCACTGGAGTACAATCTACCTGGAATGGATTCACACATTCAATACAGAAGGTCATACTGGGCATGCTCCTACACTTGGAGAAATGAAGGCCATGTCAGACAACAAAATACTGCACACCAGTTATGCTTTGCACACACATTGGATAGGAATACACACACACATATATCCAAGGACAAGACACTATAATAGGCCAAAAATACACATACATAGATGTGCATAAGAGAGTAACAGTGGCAAAGAGCCTTCCACCATGAGGCCTGTCCCACCCAGCACACATCCAGTTGGTTAAAACCACATGATGTGCAAATGTCAATCACCATAGACATTTGCCTCTGGTATCCCTCAGCACTATAGTGTCTGTGGTGCTTGTGCTAACTGTGTAGCATGACTGTACAAGTCAGTAGTCATCTAGCAGTTGTACACATGTACCTGTGGAATATAGACCTGTGTGTGCCTGAGTGTTGTGTGTCTGCCTCTAGAAGAAAGGGTTATGGCCCATGTACACATGCTGCAATCTCCATTGCCCTACTATGGCAAGCTTGCTCTCTTCACCTTGAAATGCACCTCTGGAGAAGAAGTAGCCCAGTAATCTCCATGGCGCATCCTATAACTGCATAATGCTGTAGTGTGCTGTACTGGTTAGGTAGGAGTTTTAATTCTAGACGTGGCAAGTGTGTGTGTGTGTGTGTGTGTGTGTGTGTGTGTGTGTGTGTGTGTGTGTGTGTGTGTGTGTGTGTGTGTGTGTGTGTGTTTGTGGGTGTGTGTGTGTCTGTGTAGGGATCAATGCTTTTTAGGCCAGTCACACTCACTACAATTTCAAATGCCCTACTTTGGCATGCTTACTGATGTCATTCACTTTGAAATACACCTTTGGGGAAGAACTACCCAGTAATCTCTGTGGCATGTCCTAAAACTGCGTAATGCTGTAGTGTGATATACTAGTTAGGTAGGAGTTCTATTCCCAGATGTGACAACTGTGTGTGTGTGTTTTTCTGTGTAGGGAGCAATGCTTTTGAGGCCATTAACAGCCACTATAACAACCATTGCCCTTCTTTGGCAAGCCTGCTGATGTCATTCACTTTGAAATACACCTTTGGGGAAGGAGTAGCCCAGTAATCTCTGTAGAGTGTCCTATAACTGCATAATGCTGTAGTGTGATATACAGGTTAGGTAGGAGTTCTATTCTCAGACATGGTGTGTGTGTGTGTGTGTGTGTGTGTGTGTGTGTGTGTGTGTGTGTGTGTGTGTGTGTGTGTGTGTGTGTGTGTGTGTGTAGGGAGTAATGCTTTTGAGGCCATTCACAGTCACTACAGACTCCATTGTCCTTCTTTGGCAAGGCTACTGATGTCATTCACTTTGAAATACACCTTTGGGGAAGGAGTTGCCCAGTAACCTGCATGGCGTGTCCTATAACTGTGAAATGGTGCAGTGTGATGTGCTAGTTAGGTATGAGTTCTATCCCAGATGTGGCAACTGTATGTGTTTATCTGTGTAGGAAGCAATGCTTTTGAAGCCATTCACAGTCACTATAACCTCCATTGCCCTTCTTTTGCAAGCCTGCTGATGTCATTCACTTTGAAATACACCTTTGGGGAAGGAGTAGCCCAATAATCTCTGAGTCATGTACTCTAATTGCTTAATGCTTTAGTGTTATATACTAGTTAGGTAGGAGTTCTATTCCCAGACATGGCAAGTGTGGATGTTTGTGTGTGTGTGTGTTTGTCTGTGTAGGGAACAATGCTTTTGAGTCCATTCACAGTCACTATAACCTCCATTGCCCTTCTTTGGCAAGCCTACTGATGTCATTCACTTTGAAATACACCTTTGGGAAAGGAGTAACCCAGTAATCTCGATGACATGTGCTCTTAATGCATAATGCTGTAGTGTGCTATATTAACTAGGTAGGAGTTCCAATCCCAGTGTGTGTGTGTGTTTGTCATTTGTATCCTGTGTGGCAGTGGCTGTGAGCACGTAACAATGGGACTCATGGTGGAGCGGGTTTTGCAAATTTCTTATATGGTAGGCCTATTATAGGTTCATAGGTTCATAGGTTCATAGGTTCATACTAGGCTATCTGCCCGAGGGCATTTATAAGCCTAGCCCATCGTTTTGTGGCTTACGCCACCCCTTTAGTATGGGGAACTATACCCATTATTTTGCTGTGCCTCTGTCGAGCAGTGACACTGAGGTAATTCTTGGGGTATATCTGCGATCTCCCATCCATTGGTCAAGATTTCTCTTGAACAAGGCCAGCGAGGTGCTCTGCCTCACATGTACCGGGATTTTGTTCCACAGCATAGGGAGTCTTTGGGTGATGAATCTATCCCTCCAGCATGTCCTATTAATAGCCGTGTCAAGGTTTAAGTCTCCCGCCCTTGTGGCCCTGATGGATCTAGATTTTTTGAGGTGAAGCATATTCATCAAATCTGGGTTTGACATGGCCTTGTATGTTAGGCAAAGGTCACCTCTGAGCAAGCGGTAAGCGACTGAATAGAGCTGGAGTTCTTTCAGTCGGGCAGCATAGGACAGATGTTTGAGACCCTTTATCCTTTGGTGAGGAACTTTGTGGCCTCTCCAGCTGCTGCAAGTGTCGGGTCAGATACATTCGAATGGGGCATTGTACTCAATCATTGGTCTGATGAGTGATGAGTATAGGAGACTATGACCTCCTTGATCTAGATGAGAATCCTTCATGATAAGGTGGGCAATGTAGAAGGACTTCCTAACTACTTTAGCTACATGGGTGTTGAATGACAGACTACTATCAACCTGGGTCCCCAGGTCCCTGATAACTTCTTCTGTGCTCAGTGGATTGCCACCTATTTGGTAGCTAGGGGTAACCTTGTTTTTCCCAAGGGTATGACTATGCATTTTTGGCATTTAACTTTAGGCCGTGGCTCTGGCACCAGTTATCCGTTCTGTGAGACCCTTCTGAAGGATATCTGTGTCAGATGTGTTTTCTACTATGGCCAGTTTGCAGTCATCTGCAAACTTTGTCAGCCATAACCCTCCTGTGTTTGCTTGTACTTCGAAAAGTAGATGCAAACAAGAGTGGGCCCAGGACTGAGCCCTGTGGGACACCACTTGTGACAGGCTTTGAGTCTGACATGGCGCCAGCAACTCTGACCCTGTGGGTTCTGTCACTCAGCCAGTTTGCAACCCATCTTGTGATGTATGGGTTAACATTTAAGCTGATGAGTTTTTCAATGATACCCGAGTGGGGTATTGTATCAAGGCCTTAGCCAGATCGAGGTAGGCTGTATGGACTGCCTTTCCTCATCAATGGCTTTGGTGACTGTTTCAAAAGTCAACCAAGTTTAAAAGGCATGATCTGCCTTGACAAAGCCAAACTGGGTTGGATCCAAAGTCTGCAAATTCCTATGTCTTTATTTATGAGGTCCATTATGATCCTCTCCATGGCTTTGCAGATAAGGCTTGTCAAGCTAATGGGCGGTAATTTCCAGGGTCTGTGGAGGCACCGCCTTTGTGAAGTGGGACCACAGTTGCAGTGCGCCACCCTGGGTACGTATCCAGAGGTAAGACTTTGATTAAACAGCTGTCCTAGCTGTGGGTTTAATTCCTCATTGAGTTCGTGGAGCACACAGCCGGGGACACCATCGGGTCCCATGGATGCTGTGTTTTTTGCTTTGGAGAGAGCAGTTCTCACTTGGGCGCTGGAGATGTTTGGGGGGCTGCACTCATTTGGTATAGATATCTCTCCTTTTGGGGGGATGGGGAGAAGTTTGCACTGAACCTGTCAGCCAGTATGTTGGCAATGTCTGTAGGATCAGTAATCTTCACATCATTTTGAACTAGTTCTGAGCATATCTGGGAGTTTCCTCCTAGGTTTCTAACATAGCTAAAGAAGGCCTTATGATTGTCTTTTGAGTCTTTAGCTATTTTTCTCTCGAAATTTGCTTTGGATGATTTTATGAGAGCTCTTAGTTTTTACTTATAGTGATCAAGGGTGTCTTACCTTTTAAGGATTTTGCTCTATCTTGTAGTAGCTTCCTCCTTTTGTTGTAGAGTTTGTTTATGGCTGGGGTCCACCAGACTGGACGCTTGCCTTTGGTACAAAGAGTCTTTGTTTTGCTTGGGATTGCCTTATCCATGCAGTCCTGCAGGTGCTGGTAGAAGGCGTTTGTAAGTGATTCAGCGGCTTGAGTATTGTTTTCCATGGCTCGGGGCCTGAAAGGAGACCACACTAGTCTTTAGAAGTGTGAAGTCGGCTTTTGAGAAGTTCTTTACTGTGGTCTTTTTTATTTCAGGTGGGGGTGGGATGAGGACCTCCAGCGAGATTAGTTTGTGATCTGATCTCACCAGTGAGGGGTATACTTCCGGTGTTGAAGATTGTGCTCCCATGTTCGTGATGATGAGATCAAGTATGTTATCTCCTCTTGTGGGGATGGTGACTAGTTGTTCCATGGCATTTGAGTTTATGAATTCCAGGAACTTTTGGGCTAGGGTGTTTGGGCTTGAGTAGTGTTCCCAGTCTATATTAGGGTAATTGAAGTCACCTAGTATGATGGTGTTTGGTGATACATTTATCCCCTCTAGTGTTTTCAGGAAGGCCATGTGAGTTTCCTGAGTTTATGAGGGTGGCCTGTAACATGCTACAATTTGCAGAGCAGTCTTGCCTATGGTTAATTGCACCTGGATGGTCTCCGATGCATCGTGCGTTGCCACCAGTCTTGAGGTGTGGGTGTCCTTGATGAATATGGATACCCCCCTCCTTTCTTGGTATTGTCCGGATTTTGGGGCCGGAACGCATGACCTTACAAGGATAATCGATGTCAAACAGCAGAGAGGCTGTGGTTGACAATCCATACCCCTACATGTGACATGAAGGCCTGGTGAAAATTTAGGCAACCCTTGTATTACCAAGAGAACACTCTCTATCCATGTCTCATACACAAACACACTAGGCTAGGCAACAACCACTATGTTGTTAGTTCCCTGCATATTGCCCATGGATAGTAACCATGATATGATTGCAGTGGACTACAGAGGGCATGGCATCCTGTCACATCACTATAATAGGCACATAATTACATACAGTGCTCCTTCACTATGTTCCCCGCTGGACGCCTGCAACAACTGTAGTGCCAGCAAATGTAACCCACAAAGGACATGCCATGCCTTAGACACATGCCCTGTATGTACAGATGCCACTGACATCAGGGAACATTTGTATCATGCTGTCAATGTAGGTGCAGGGTCAACCTGTTGTCCATTGGCAGTTCCCACCACATGAGGCCAGGAATGGCACATGTGATGATAGCAATCTGTGTACACAACATGCCCCAGACACCCCAGGTATACATCCAAATGTCACAGAACATGCATGTGGGATATGTGCACATCCCAGACACTGTCCATGTCATGGACAATAGAACACATACATGGCAAGCATTGCACAGCACTGGCCACCCACAATAGTAACCCAGATGACTGGATGGTGAATACAATACCCACCTGTGTGTGCCAATCTGGACACTACACCCCTGAGCCATACTGCAGACCATTTTCATGTGGCCTGATGCCAAGGTATACCTTTTACCTAGTCTTGTACATCCTTCTGGCACAGTCATCCACTACACACCTGTGAAGCAGTGCACCCATGATGTCAGTACTGGCAACCTGTGTCCATGTGTGTGTGTATGTGGAGTATGATGATTTTGATGCCATTCACACTCACTACACCTCGCATTGGCCTACTGAAGCATGCCTTCTGATGTCAGATACCTTCACATGCCCTTTGCCCATATATTATCCTGACAACCCCTGTGGTGCATGTGATACCTGTGTATTACTGTATTGTGCCAAACTAGCTAGTTAGGAAGTCTAATCCTGACCCTGCCAACTGTGATAATGTGTGTGAGTCCCTGAGAGAATGTGGCTACATCGATGTTGACACTTGTTTATGTTGACAAGCACGTGTACTACACCTACCTTATCCCTCCTTTATCACTGTTGCAGATGTCACTCACCATCAAATATATCTTTGGACAGCTTTCTAACATGTAAGCTCTGTGGCGCATGCAATAACTGCATAGATATGTGATAGCAATACATAGTTAGGCAGGGGTTTGAAACCCTGTACTGGTAAGTGTGTGACACAAACATGCTTAACATTTACTCTCCCACCCCGTCTCTGTCTGTCTCACTCCCTCTCTGGTGGATGTGGAGAAGTACACCTGGTTTGCTTAGGCAGCAGCTTGTGTTTTGTAAGTGATGCTCATGATCAGCTGATAACCTCTGCACGAATTGCAGTCACCCACTAGCTGATTGCATGTGGAACAGCTGTTGTAACATTCCCATAGCCAATTGCATGGAAACACACTCCTATACCTAGGAACATCATGTGGGTGTTGGGCCTTTTTATTCACTGTGAACAGAACCTCATGTCAGTGTTTTGCAAACAGCATCACAGATGATTTGGGGTATACCGCTAATAACATACACTGTGGAGACAGGCCAGCAAACAGGAGGGGGATGTTCCAGACATGACTACAGAATGTAAGTATTGCTCTTCTGCTTTTGGGGTAATGTTGGTTTAACAGGGTTTGTGTAGATGTGGCTTGTCTACATGATTTAATACATGTCATGACAATGTTATGTGTTTGAGGAAACTCCTATCTGTAGGGTTATCTGCAGACTAGGCAGTGTTTGGAGTCTTATGTTTTTTGTGTTACTCACAGATCCCCTATCTTAGAACTGCAGAAGCATAGTCTAAGGATTGCAGTCAGTACATGGTGACAGCCATGACAGTTATTGGCTTTATATACCTCAGAGGACATATGTCACAACAAACCCTGTTACAACAGTAAATGTATGAGGGTATCACCGCAACATGCCAATATTGGCCCAGTGTTTGTGGCTCCAGACATAAGTCAGCCTTTGTACATATGTCATGCAGTCAGAGGTGCATATGTTCTGTACATCATTATTTATTGACAACATACCTGATAACAAGCCAGTCAGATATCAGACCGCGAGGCATGTTATGTATAGTAGGGGTTATTTCTGAGGACATAACCTGGGCATTCTGTGGTTGTGTGTACAGTAGTGGGGTCTGTGTACTTATGATGATTGTCGACAGTATGTGTAATGCAAATATGTACCTTGGCCTGTGTGCAGACTGTGGTAAATGTCATTGTTCTTGGTCCTGTTCTATCTGATGTTACATGCTGCTCCAGTGTATGGTACCCTATCAGCTCACATATTTGTAGGGCCAAACACACACGTGTCCCATACCACAGACAGGCACTGGACCACACTGTGTTGTGACCCAGCATATGTAGGGCTAGTGTGTGAATGGCACATATGAGGATGGTGTTGATCAGACAGTCCATATAGTGTAATATTAAGCTTGCATTCCATATGTGGCTGTGGCTGTGTTCACATTGGTTGTGGGTATGCACTGTCACACAGCTGTCTGTTACTCTGTGCTGTGACATCCATTTAGAGCCTGCTATCTTTGCAGGCACATGTTTATTCCCCCATAAAAAATGTAGGCCAGTGTTATGGCAGTCTGCCTGTAGTTTGCACAATGCTTTGTTACATGCCTAGCAACGTAGTGTAATTACCCATTGTGATGTTATGTCCAGATATTTGCAAGACATCCTGCTGCTGGACCACCATGATTGTTGTGTATTTATTACAAAGCAGTAGGATTCTGTACAGATGTATGTCACTAACTGCTGGGTAGTATGTGGCCATGTGACCTCTGCACCACCAGTTATTATGTGTCAGGACAGACAGGAGTGTGTGAATGCATAAACTGTGTGGGCATATGTAGTCCAGTATTTACATGATATACCATGTACATGGCTGTTAACATCCACATTGTCAGGCTTGGTCCACATGTCTCACATTAAGGGGATCTGTGTATACTTCTGAAATGACCAGAGAGTGCCAGACTGTCCACATATATTGGTCATATCTCTGCTGTAGTCCACAGGATCATAACTGTGCTATCAGTGGTATGGTATTATGATGTCCTTAGTATGTCTGTCAGTAACCGATGGAGTGCATGTTAATAGCAGATGTGACCTTCCACACACATGTCGGTTAAGACAACCCCTGTTACAGTAGCAACAGTCTACATATATACCTGCAATACATACACGACATCCCCTTGCACTAAGAGGTTGAGACTATTGGTGCTGAGGTAGGACTCTGCTCCATGTTCTGGATATATGGCAAACATATAATTGTATATATATAAATATATATATTTATATATATATATATATATATATATATATATATATATATATATATAGTTTCACTTCATATACTCGAAATGCTGAAATCTCAAATTTCAGCATTTTGAGTGCATAAAGTTGAAACCATCACAACACCAAAACCCCACCACACACAAACCAAAACACCTACACCAAAAAAATAAACAGAACAAAACACCACACATGCACATACCTACACTAAACATAAGCAGGGTGGAAGCCCCCCTGCACCCCCACACCCCCCACTTATATATACTAACTCCGAGATCAGACAGAGGAAAAAAAACTCAAACACACACATTCTTCAGACCCCCACACACACACAGGTGCACACACACACACACACACACACACACACACACACACACACACACACACACACACACACACACACACACATCACACATACACATCAGTTACAAAAACACTCACATACACTCACTCACCTGTAAGTCCGAACACAAACATCCCAAACAAACACTTCCCATACTGTAGTGTCACTGCATGAGCGCGGATTCGACATATATGCATTCATGCTTATGTACTTTCACTATTCTGAAGTTTTGGCTTCATGCACTCGAAATGCTGAAATTCAAGATTTCAACATTTTGAGTATGTGAAGCGAAACCATATAGCCATATATCTATAAAGAGATATAGACATATACATATCTACATACATATATGGATATATATATATATATATATATATATATATATATATATATATATATATATATATATATATATATATATATATATAAACACCGACATGCCAAAACACCGATGACTAGAACACTGAGAACAGAAGATCGATAGCTGAGATGATCGACAGTTTAAAAGCACAAAACATCACATGCCTGACAAACCACAATCCCCACAATCAACAAAACAAAACAAATACCTTTTCCGAAAAACACACACACAACACAAGCACACCAAAAACCTTGCAAACCTACACTAAACCTTACATACACAACGATCTATGCACTAACCTTAACCCAAACCCTAACCCTAAGGTCCATCACTATCGCACACTCACCTAACCTGCGCCCTAACCCTAAAGTCTGTCACTATCACACACACATGTCGGTGTTCTCAGCATCAGGCTTTTAAACTGTCGGTCATCTCAGTTGTCGATCTTCTGGTCTTGGTGTTCTCGTCGTCTGTGTTTTGGCATGTCGGTGTTCTCAAGTAGACCCATGTACACACACACACACACACACACACACACACACACACATATATATATATAGATATATATATATATATATATATATATATATATATATATATATATATATATACATATACACATCTATATATGTCGACACATATACAGATATGCACATATAGTTATAGGTATCTACATATATACTGACATAAATAGTTATATCTGTGCATATATGATGCACATACATATATATGTATATATATATATATATATATATATATATATATACAGAGAGATCTATAAATGGCCATATATATGATGCACTATACAGATGTGTATAAATACATATATATGAATATATATGTGTATGTACATGTAGACATATATCTACATATGTATATGTATATATCCATATCCTTGTCATGTGTAAACATTACTGTTGTGTATACCTTCCCAGATGCATCACACCGTATGTATCTGATATGTGTATATTTAGATATAACAACATATGTGATGCAACAGTAATATCACCAACAATTACTACACAATTGTAGAAGTCACATCAATTGTTCAATACTATCCAATATGCGTACAGAAAGATATATTGGAAAAACAACAATTATTTTTACAGCTGTCATGGTGTAGTGGTTAACTGTTGTGACTATAGTGTACAGGGTCCAGTGTTCAGCACCTGCAAGGGCTGTTTATTTTGTTACTGGGCAGAACAAGGGCTGTTGAATACAGAGTGGTTAAGGCAGTTTTGAGCGGCTTTAAGTATGTTTGTTGCGGTTTGTCTGAAGCTAAGCACTGCTAATGTATGGTTAAATATACAGCCGCTTACACCGTGTAGGCTTTGCTTACCAGTGCGCAAATGTGCTTAGCTGCAATATTGCAGCAATGTTGACACCTAATAAGCATGGCTCAGCCCTGGTAACCAGTGCTCGCATCCCAGTCAGATAACATAGCAGGGAAATGACATCTTAATACATGTATGTAATGCCATGTACATAACATGCTTCTAAGTGCTGTCAGTACAGTAGCAAGGGGTGGGAGTCTCCTGTCTGGGAGACTTGAGTATATATGGCTTGTACATCACTCTTATCCATGTGAATGTGTTACATACAAGGGTAGTATCCCAGGTTATATGCAGTCACACTGGCATGCAGTGTATAATTACATTACTGCTGTTGACAGCGCTTTCTCAAGCAAGAGTAGATTGCTAATTGTAGTACTAGCAACAAGCACCCCTGCATGCATAGATGGACTCTGAGTCCCCACTGTTGTGTTCCTGGTGTGTGAGCTGTGTCACAGTATATATTGCCTACTGGATAATGATCTGACATGTGGAAATTAACTGCAGACTACTGTCTGTATAGCACATGTCAGTGAGGGCTGCCAACATGTAGTAATGGCATACATAGTGGTGTCAGATGTCTATCTGTTGACATATTCATAGCTAGATGGCAAGCTGATGCCTGTTAATCCTTGTAAAGATGTGCTGATGTCAGGTATCCAGCTTGGATATGTACAGTCAACCTATGCTTGACTGACACTGACACTGACATGTCTCCCCAGCTGTGTTATAAGTGACACAGATAGGACACAACACTGTATGCACCACATGCCATGGGTACCTCCACTACACAACCACAGTCAACAGAACATGCTTGGGTACAGGTCTCCAACATAGACACTAACCATGTTTTGCAATACATGTTGTACACATGTCAACTGGATCACCTCACCGGCCATTTGCAGGAGGCACCCAGAGCATTGGCTGATGCATGTCACTCTCACCCTGAGGGTCACCATAGTGTTGTCTGTAGATAGATTGCCTGTTAGCACATGGCAGGTGGTATGATACCACTGTACTTACATCCCCTACACTTCCCATCTCTCCATGGACAATAGCCAGGTATACACCTATGACCACCTGCAGCAATGCACCCCAGTACCAACAAATGTGTACATGTGCATTACTGAAGATATCAGTGTCTGTGTGTTAGTACACCTGTAGTTTGGAATACCTTGAGGCCCTTCACACCCACTGCAACACTCACTGCCATAGTTAGATGTGGCTGCTGCTGTACCGGACATTACATGTACCCTGTTACGCTCCTCTCCCTAAAGGCTATCTGAGCCTTGCAGTACCAGCACAACACTGTTGAACAGATGGGTTGATAGGCATGGGATACCCACTGAGTTCTGGCAAGTGTGTGTATGTGTGTATGTGCGTATATCTGTAGGGTACAGCATTCCACAGCCACATATTCCTATTACAATATGCAATGCTACACAGTATTATGGATAGTGATGTTGCTGCCCATCGGAGAGGCATGACAAGGCATCACCCTACTATGCCTGTGACATGTGCATTAGATGCATATCCCTGTAGTACCACAATTGGGATGGACAATGGGTTGTATTGCAGTCCTGGTCAATGTGTGATGGTGGGTATGTCAGAGTGTCATCATGGTTTCTAGTGTATACAATATCCACAGTGGGGTGTTGGTTCTTTGTACACTGTCATTCCACCATAGTAACCCTGGTACATGTCCCATGTATCACTGTATAGTGACCACTGTCACCATCAACCATACAAGTAACTGATAACACAATCCAGCCCAGTTATGCATGTGCTGTATGCAACCTATCTGTAACACATAGGACACACTGACAAGTTAGTTAGCACTGATAGGCCCAGGTCTCTCGGATGTGTGTCTGCCTATGTGTCTGTTAATGTGTATATGATGGTATGTCACACTATGTATTGCCCATATACAACCATTACATCCCCCATTACCATATTGTACATGCCTGGGGATGTTCTGCATGTAACATGTAACCTGGAACACACCTCATCCTAAACACTGTGTGGTGTGTGCAATTAAAGCCACACACATCAGTAGCACTACATAACTAGATAGGGGTCTAGTCCCAGTGTTGCCAAGTAAGAGTGTGCGTGTATGTGGAGGGATCTGCTTCAGGTTGCTGAATATACATGTCCCAGGGGGTCACCTGTCCATGTGGCACAGGCAGTACCTGTAATACAGACCTGTGGCATGTGTTCAACTGTACTCAGGATATGGCACAGCCATTGTATCACCACAGTGCCATACCCCTTGTGAGATATGACAGCAGACCATCCTCCTGCTGACACATGTACACCTACAACACAAATGGATAACATTATGGAGACCACAATCACTCAGTGTTACTAACAGCTATAATGCATCATGGCTGTACAGCTACACTACCTGACATGTAAGCATTAAGCATTACTGCTGACAACATGGTACACAGTAGTACATTGGTACACTGTAGTACAGTCACCGTGTGCATCAAAATCATATTAGCCTGTCCCTGCATTGATGTTATGGATGACAGGGATGTGGCACAGGTATCATCAAATGCACAGGGTGTGTCGTTGGTTTGCCAGAGACCTAGAGTGGGAAATACATTTGACACCATGTGTGTGGGTGAAGGGTGTAAGTTGCTGATAAGGGTGTGGTGATGTGGTGTGTGTAGATATGGGGTTGCCCTAGGTGTGTTTGTGTAGTGTGTGGGTATGCATGCAGACAGTTCTGCCATGTGGCTGCCCTATACAGGTGTTTCTTGAACAGCTGCAGACCATACCTGGCAGGGTGTGCAGTTCACCTCCTCTGGCCTTGGACACATGGTCTGTGCTTGCCAGGGGTTCCATGGGCATATCCAGGTACAGGCCTCAAAGTGCTACTCTCCCCTGAAGATGCATATGTCTGCTGGAACCAGGTCCCTCCTGGGATTGGCCAGGGCCAGGTGCATGTGGCATGCTGTGGTGTGATGTGGACAGTGGGCCCCCCCTGCAGTGCTGGGGCTGCTACTGCCACTACGGGAGTGGCTTGGTGTCCTTGCATTGACCACCAGATGTTGGTGTTGCTGGCCTACGTCCATGCGGCCGTCACCCTACTCCCACCACATGCTCTAGCATGGACAATCCATGGTCGATGAGTCCCACCATCTCACCCAACCATCTATCCATGATCTCTGTGTAATCACAGAGGGTACCTGCAAGATCATGGATGTTGTGACTTGCATGGATTTTGTGGTGATGCACATGATCAGGTGATGGCCTCTTCACCAGTCAGTGTCCTACACTTGCTACCTGTATGCAGCATGCTGTGTAGTACTTCCAATTACCACTGTCATGGCAACCCACTACTATAAATCCCTACATCATATGGGTGTGGTCCCTTTACCTTTCCTGTATGGTGGACATCCTTCCTGTGTATGGGAAGCAGGGTTACACACAGCAGGTAACAGTATCTCTTACAAGAGGACATGTAGACTCAGGCCAACTACACATCTGTATAAGGTTCCAGAACTACAGACAGAGTGTGGGTAGTGTTGTTATATGAATTGTATAGCACCGGTGTTACAGGGTTTGTGTGTACATACTAGTTTAACATGGAATGCAGTTTGTCTGCATAGCTCTCAACTGTGGGCCTATCCACATGATGGCCAGAGGTGTGCCTGTTATGTTTTGTCTGTCCACCACACAGGTCTTGTGTCAGATATATCACTGGCAGTGTGTGTGCTGAGTGCTATCAGTACATGGCTACATCCATTTGTGTTTCTGACTTCATATTCCTGACTAAGGGTATGTTGCAGACTATCCTGTAACACCAGCAACTTGCTCAGTGTATGGCAACACTATTTCACATATGGGCCTGTGTTCTGGCCTCTGTCCTCCACCTACATACCAGGCTTTGTCCATATGACATGCAGTGAGGGGTTGTTTTGTAGTGGCCTGTAATTATGTCAGGCTGCCATTCCTGCCATCATTCCAGTACTGTTGTGACACCCACACATATATTGTAGGGTTGAGTCCATATATATGTGGGCTTCATCTCCACAAAACATGTGTGCCCTTCTGCAGTCCAGAGGTCAGTGTATATAACAGTGTTATATGCCCCTGTAAGTCAGTCTATGGGGGGGGGGGGTATGCACCATAAATAACCTAGGCTGGTACAACATGGAGGGATATCAGTAGTTAGCTGCCTTAAGGTATATGGCTCTATATTGCCATACATTTGACCTTGGGAATATTGCTGGGCCTACTGCTTACTGCCATACAGACTGTTCTGTTTGTCAGTGTGATTGTGATGTTTTCAGTTATGCATTGTTATGTAACAGATACAACCCATTGTGTCAACTTAAGTATTTTCCCCCTAAGGATTGCATACACAGTGTAGTTAGAGGCTGCTGAACTATAAATCTGCATTATTCACTGTTGATTCATTGTTACCCTGTGGCCCTGTCTGTCTTTACTGTTGTACTACTTGTAGGCCTTGGCCTGGACAGCAACATATGTTATGCTTTCAGATTACTGTATTTAATGATCTGCCTGAGAGTTGCGTTAATCTGTTTGTATGTATTTCAAAGTCAAAACAGCTATATGCCATGGCATATACAGTTGTAATAGTACACATAACTATTTTATGTATGAAAACCTGTGTGTGGTGTCATATCCTTTGACTTCTCTGTGGGTATATGTTTCAGGCAAAAATTGTCCTTTGTATGGGTGGCTCATGCACTGTCCATTTGATAAGGTGGCAACTGCAGGAATATTGGTTGTTGTATCTCTCTCTCTCTCTCTCTATATATATATATATATATATATATATATATACATATGTATCTGCAAATATGTGTGTGTGTATGTATCTTTGGACTGTTTATTGCTTCCGCATTGTACATTTCCTATGGTAGCCAGCATGTACTGCATGATATGTTATTGATACCATCCTGACATCATACAGGTGGGATGGTTTACTGTTAATGTCTTGTGCCCATGTTGTGTCGGGTCCTGGGTATGGGACTTGTGACATTTGGTACTGTATTGCAGGGCAGATCTGTTTTGCAGTGGGGGAGGGGTTGATATCAATACTTACAAGACATAGTTAGCTTAGGCCCCCTCACCCCCATTAACGGTGCCTTTGGTCATATATGTATTTATGTTCTCTTTTATATCTGTAGATATATATCTGTATATACACACACACACACACACATATATATATATATATATATATATATATATATATATATATATATATATATAAATATATATATATATATATATATATATATATATATATATAGATAAATATATCCACACACACACACACACACACACACACACACACACACACACACACACACACACATCTACATGTATAAATAAATTTCCTGTACTGTTGAATGACTGTGCTGGATGATATGTTTGTGAAAACATGAAGGTTTTTGCTGGGCAGAACAAGGGCAGTTGGATACAGAGTGATTAAGGCACTTTTAAGCAGTTGTAAGCTGGTTTGCACAGAGGTAAGCACTACTAACTTCCGGTTACAGTTACTTATACTGATTTAGCTTCTCAATTACTTAACATGTGTAGGCATTGCTTACCACTGCGCAAACAAGCTTAAACCCGCTTACTGCTGCTTAAAAGTGCTTTCTCCCACTTACCCCCATGCTAATTTCTTTAAAAGAAATGGAAAAGGGTCAGACCTCCCAACCGTTCCGAATTACTCGGTTTTTACCGAGTTTTGGGGTCCAAATGAAGGGGTGCCATGATTCCCGAGTGGCACCCCTTCATTTCCGATTTTTCTTAGCTTTTTTTAAATTTTCACGCTGTCGGAGCTGACGTCATCACGTGCACAATGACGTCAGCTCCGTCAGGCTACCAGCCAGTCGGAATTGAGCTGAAGGAGCTCATATCATCATTTCCGGCTGGCTGACTTAAATTTTAAAACAGCGGGAATTGCAAGTGGCAGGCCGCGCTTGTGCAGGATTACTGAACAGAACAGGGAAGCTAAACACTTCTGCAGAGCAGTTCGTTCGCCGAGGAGCCAGGATTGGTTGTGCAGAGCAGTTCAGGGGATATGGTATGGCAGACGCTTGTGCAGAGCAGTTCGACAGAAGCAGGGATATGGCAGCAACAACAGCAGGGATTAATGGCAGCAAAGAGCAGTTCACCAAGCCGGGAAGCTGAAGCGCAGAGCAGTGGATTAATGGCGGCAGCAACTGAACAGAAGCTGAAACAGGTAAGGAACGAGTGTGTGTGTGTGTTTGTGTGTGTGTGTGTGTGTGTGTGTGTGTGTGTGTGTGTGTGTGTGTGTGTGTGTGTTGTGTTATTTTCCTGTTCCTTGGGGCACATACCAACAAACCTATCTCCTACAGCTAAATTTTATGTATGTTTTTTGTCATTTATTTGTCAAGCTAGTTAGCACCTACCTAACTCCTCCAACCAAATTTTATCTGCGTGTTTTGTCATACTGAACTCCTACAGCCACATTTTATGTATGTGTTTTGTTGCACACAACTCCTAAAGCAAAATAACAGCTGAAGTTCTCAGATATATTTCAAACTATTCTGCAACTGTAAAGCTTACAGAGGCTTATCAAAAACCTTTTTCTCTCCAGAACAAACCTATCAAGAAACTGTTAGGCTCATCCTTAGTTCTCCGGTTAGAATCTAGCACTGTATCTTATCACAAAATTATCCAGCCATCCTTCAGTAATAAACTAGACCTTAGCATCCTAAATAGCGTCCATAAATATCTGCATCCCAGTTCAGGGCAGCCAACTGTTCCATCAGTTGAAACCTCACCCTAACACTGCTGTCACCTAACAAAGTACGAGTAAAAACTAACACATTTTGAAGATTTGTACAGAAATGCCCTCTTCAGATTTTATGTAGGCAACTTCAGGAGTAAGCTTTCACAATTACTGACTTAATAAACTACACATCCTTTAAAAATAAACTTATACTGCACTTTGAAAAACAAACCATATGCAGAGTCTTAACCAAAATACTGATCATCATAAATGATATTTACCCAATATGTCTTAGTTTATTTTCTGACAAACAGTTCCAACTTGTTTTAATTGTATGTCTGCAACGTGCCACTTATGATTTCAGGTGACATCATTACCTCTTGCCTTCTCTTCAGATGTTCTATTCTCATATGAAGCACAGAGTTTAACTCCTGTATTCTCTTAGCCCAAACTTTAAATCCTAATATCATACGCTTTACAATATTCTTTGCAGCTTCTAACACTATCCCCTACTGAACAGAAGCTGAAACAGGTAAGGAACGAGTACATGTGTGTGTGTGTGTGTAAATGCCCCCATATAATGGGCTTGGTGGCTAGAGGTATTCAGGCTCAAACCCTGTACCTTTAGTACAGGGTAAAAAGAGCCTACTATCCCTAGCTACCACCATTTCTGAGTGAGTTGAGGGCTATGATAAGTGAGAACATGTTTTTCTTTGTGTTAAGAGTTTAGAGCTATGATAAGAAGTGAACACACAATTTGTATTCCCCTATTATTGTTTTTGTGCTAACAGTTCAGAGATATGGTGAGTGAGAAGTGAGAACTGTTAGCACAAAAACAATAATAGGGGAATACAAGTTGAGAGCTATGATAAGTGAGAACATGTTTTTCTTTGTGTTAAGAGTTTAGAGCTATGATAAGAAGTGAGCACACAATTTGTATTCTCCTATTATTGTTTTTGTGCTAACAGTTCAGAGATATGGTGAGTGAGAAGTGAGAACTGAATTTGTATTCCCCTATTGGCTTTGTTGTTTGTCCATGTTTTTTGGGCTGAGGTTAAGAGTTATGTTGAGAAGTGAGAAATGAATTCTCTAAATGATGGCTATTAAGTTTTAGTCTTCCTATTTTTCAGGCAGCTGCTGATTTGGGATAGTGGTATGTTGTTCTGAATGTAGTGCCTAGAGTCCTGTGTTCAAAACCTGCCAGTGAAATGCATGATGGTAGCAAAACATTTTATTCTAGCAACTTTACAAAATGATGCAAGCAATGTTTAAAATGTGTCCCTGGTTGACCCTTTGTCCCCCCCCCCAAAAAAAAATGAAATTGAAAATTCAAGTGAGATACGCTGTGCAAGATGCCTATGGCTTACACTACTGTCATACTATGTATAGTGTGGGTGTGGAAGCAGACTTTTATGATGGAAAAGTACTGAATTGTGCAGTTTTGTCATTATTAGTTCATGTGTTTTGTTTCATTGCCTGCAGTACAGATTACTGATGATGTTCAAACAATAAATTTAAAATGCTCTCTAACATGTGTGTTATACAAGGAATATAATTTAATAAAGTCAGGAAGGTGTATAAAGAAAAGAACACATGTATGTTTTTTGTTTTGTGTGCAAGGGGCCAATGATTTGAAAACAGCCCAAAGGTAATCTTTATTCACCACTGACCAGATGCATTTTCTTCGGATGTGGTGTGGGTTTCAATGCTGTTTCAATGAATGTGAGTATCAAGGGCAAAGTTTAATGTCAAGCCTGTTTTCATTGTGAGACAGTATTGCTTTGTTTACCAGATGATGTCTTTTAGTGTTTCTGCATTGTTGTGCTGTAAAATGTAAAAATAAAAATTCAAATCATTGTAGAAGTAAAGCAGTAATGCATATATTAGTGTTTATGATAAATGGGGCAAAATAGCCAGGTAACAGGACACTGCAATGGCTGCAGGGGGACTCTGGTGCCATGGTTTGGTTGTCTGTTCTTCAATTTGCATTTGAAAGTTGGTATCCCACAATTACATTGGAGTGGGTGGGGTTATATAATTATGTATGCAAATTAGATGTTAATCAGCGTACAGATTTGTACCTATTTTTCATGGGCCTTGTCCAGATTTTTGATGTTTCCAGGTTGAGAGGTATGAAAAGGGTTGATAGGAAAGTGGTGAAAAAGGGGCACAAAGAGAGAAATACAGTAGGGAAAATAGCTAGGGATGTTCAGGATGGGTGTAGGGAAGGTCCATAGCTGCCCATTTCTTCTACAGCAACAGCTGTGCATATACACTGAATTTAGAGATAGATTTGGACACTCAAACTCATGAGAGAGGGGTGAGGACAACAATAATATGTTGTAAAGCCAGTTAGACCAGATTACATGTGTCCATTTGGTATGTATGTGAAATGGACAGCTATGTATGGGGCGAGATTTTTTTGGGGACTAGATTGCACTTTTTTTTTCAGGTGAGAGGGGGATTTTTGGGAGGGATAGTAGGTATATTTGGGGAGATAGGTTGGGTAGGATAACAGACAAGACAGACAAGACAGCCTACAGTGTGGTATATGACACATGTGGGGGGTAAACACCTTGATGGGGAGAGTTGTTTGGAAATCAGAAGCCCATGAACCTCCTAGTGGATACAGAGGGACTGAGGTCCCCACCCATGGGCAGTCACCACTGCTCCTTCACAGCCCCAATAGTGGCTGTGCTGGGGCTGAGTAGGAGGGCCAGGCCGACCCTCTAGTTGCGACATGCAGCCCTCAAGCTGGTGTAGCAGATCTTCAAACTCCCTGTAGAGCTCACTATGCACCACACCTCTGATCTGGCGATGGATGACAGTGTCCTGTCCGCACCCACTCTGGGGGGGGGTGATCCCCATCCACTGAGGTGGTTCCACCCGAAGTTGGTACAGGACCAGCAGACGAGGATGTCCCAGGGTGGGCCCCGGATGTGCTGGTGCCCGGTGCCATGGCCAGATGAGTTGGGACAGGTGGGTCCACTGGGACCGGCCTTCCCAAACTTGCTATGGTGTTTCAATTTTACAACATATGTGGGTTAGTAATAGTTAGTATATTCCAGAATTAGGTATAGCAGCATGCATAGATATTCCCATTAACACAAAACACCAGATATGGAACAGTTGCATATCAAACAGAACACATGCATATATGGACCCACAATGGCCATTACAACAGCATGCAGGTACACTGATGGCAGCATGCCACCAATTTGGGAGTATTTCAACATGGCACATCCATAGAAACAAATTTAAGTATTTATCAAACAATAGGACATATGTCCCAGCAGTATATTTAATGGTGCACATACCGATTGAGTTGTGTATTTAGTTTATTGTTACAGATATGGTGGGGGGGAGAAAGATGTCAATTAACAACTAGTATATTCCTGTAGTTCTCATTACTTTCCTAGTCAGTGCTGTGATCTGTACCTTACAGGTATTAGTACACAACCCTATGGCCTTAGTTTAGACAGTGGTATAGATGTAGACAACTATATACATGAACTGGGTTTTAACTGCAGTATACACCTCTTATCTGGTATACCTGTAGAGGTATTGTTTGTTAACACTACCTAACTGTTCCTACACATATTCCTAGAATCCAGGTTGCTGTTATGCACATACCTGTCCATCTGTTTTTGCACACACTCTGGGCATGTCTTGACCACATGCAGGTGAACAAGGACATATTTTGAATATTGCCGTCTTAAACCTTTTGTGAGTTGTACAATGACAGGTTTGTTTTCATTGACATTTTCCAAATATGTACAGACCTGACAGTCAGTTATGACATGAAATGCTTCCTACTTGTCCGAGATTAGCACACTGATATGCCAGGGGGACAGGGTAACAGCCGACAGATATTGGCTGATTAACTGGACATTCTGGACTATTCTGTACACTTGTAGGGTATGATTCTGCATACAGCTTACTACCACTCCCAGGATTCGAACCATGGCTGTGTTTGATAAAAATAAAACAGTGTCCATCACAGTTTTGTTTGCTATATAGATATTGCTGTGTATCTCTTCTCTGATTTCTTTGTATAAGTCTCCTGTGGTTTTACAATCTGACCTTGTAATTACAACACTCTTATACAGGATTTCCTAGACAGTTTTATTATGTAGCACAGTGTGGGTGACAGTGATGAGTAATACCTTATTATTCAGAGCAACTGCAACACTAACAATGCCATACAATACCAGAGTAAACAGTACCAGTACAGGATATCAATACTTTATTTCTAGGCGCAGTTTTTGTATATGACAGACCTGTGGCAGCAATGTTTGTTAACACTACTTGAATGTTGCCCCACATATTACCAGACTCCACATTAGTATTATGCACATATGTCTCACTCTGTTACTGCACACACTCTGGTCACAGCTTCACAACATGGGGGTGGAGATGGGACATACTTGGCTCATTACTCTCATAACATTTTGGGGAGTTGCAAGAGTGATAGGTTTGTTCTTATAGATGTCTGACAATCAGTTGTATTTCTTATTTGTTGTCTAAACGTCTGGGATCATCTCACTGATTTGTCAGGGGGACAGGGTGACAGGCAGTGGATATGGGCCAATTAACTAGACATTCTGGACATATCTATACAGTTGTGGGGTATGATTCTGCATACAGTCTACTACCAGCCCCCAGGATTTGAACTAAAGCTGTGTGTGCTAAAAATACAACAGTTTACGTCTGCGTTGAGTGTGCTATTTGGATTATGTTGTCTATCTTTTCACTGTTTTCTGTCTAAGTCTCTCTCAGTTGTACTATATGACCTCTTGTGATTACAGCCGTCATATACAGAAATTCCTACACATTTTATTGATGCAGCACAGTGTGGGTAACAGTGCTTAATACAACAGCACTATTAAGAGATTGCAGCTCTACATTACCAAATGATGTCAGAGTATACACAAGCAGTCCAGGAGTTAGACCTTTATTGTCAGGCTATTACGCTTTTATTTACATACAACCTATATGAGACTCTTCCTGCCATATTCTGTGGTGTATGCAGTACATGCCCTAAACAATACAGGTTTTATACAGGCGATTAACTTTCTACTACCTTTAGATTTATTTCCTATGACAGTACATGCAAGAGTATTACTAACCTGCCTCGTGTCACAACCGTTGCAATCTACAGGCATGGACTTCCAGGTTCGCAGCCCACTCATCTGCCACTGTGAAAGACATAAGAGGAATATTTAGCCATACCTATCCATAATATATATCAGCTGGCAATTATTAAACAAGTAGTGGACTGATACTTACACATGGCTGGGACAGCCCCATCCTCCTAGCCTCTTAGATTCACTGATCCAAGAGATCCCCCTTTCTCTGCTTCAGGTCAGCATAGTGATGTCTGACCTGCTCACCAGTTCAGGGTATGCCAGTTGCACTGGTGAGGTCACGGGCGAGACGGTCCCAGGATTCCGCTTTGTATTGGGAACCCTGGTACTAGCCCTGCAGCAGTCTCTGGTCATGGTCTTTCACAAGGAGTTCTGCCATGACTCTGGACTCCTGGCTGCCCCAGTGCTGCACCCAAAAGTGTACACCCTCTACCATATCAGTCATAGTACCTACAGGAGAAAGCTGCAATCAGTTATGAGATGTATTCTTGCCTGTTGGGTTTAAATAGGGCCAATTTCCTGCACTTTGTCATGATTGGATGGTTTTGAAATTGCTAAGCTATGGGCAAACCTGCTTACCAAAGGCTGGCATTGCTTAAAGAGGTATTCCAATGGGCAAACTGATTTAGCTGGCCTACACATTGCTTACACCTACTAAGCTAGGCTGTGCAATGCTTAGCGTTACTTAATTTTTAATTTGCATACATTTTGCTGTTTGGCATTGATTTATTATTCATTACATGTAATATATGTGTTTGGTATCCATGATTCATGTGTACGTATACTGTATGGGGTTTTTGTGTTTATTAGGGGATTTCAACACTTTATCACAATGACACCTCACATCTGGACTTAATGCAGTACTCCAGTTCACATATTTATGTTATGTAGTGGGTTATATAACATAAAACTGTATATATATTCCTTTCACATGTTAAGTTTAATATTCCTATTGTGAGAATCTGTTTGGTGATACCTCAGTCATATGTACTGTTGTGATGGCTTAGTGGTTAACCACTGTGACTATATTGTACAGGGTCCTGGGTTCAAGACCTGCAACAGCTGTTTATTTTGTTTCTAGCCAGAACAGTGGCTGTTGCATACAGAGTGATTAAGGCACTTTTAAGCAATTGTAAGCGGGTTTGCATGGGTTTGCGCGAAGGTAAGCAATGTTAACTTCCCGTTAAGTATGCTTACAAAGAGTTAGCTTCAATATTGATTTACCTGTGCGTGCATTGCTTACACCCACACAAATTGGCTTAAACCCACTTACTACTGCTTCAGTATGCTTACTCCTGCTTACTACTGCTTAATAGTACTTACTCTTGCTTAATAATGCTTACTTCCGCTTACCCCAGCACTAATTTAGACAGTAATGTAAAATGGTTCTTTGGAAGGTGGTGGGTTTGGACACTCTATGAATTTATCATTCATTACACATTGTACCTTCGATTTGTATCCTTGATTCCTGTGTACATATACTGTATGGGGCACTTGTGATTATCTGTGGATTTTATAACATGACAATGACACCTCACATCTGCATTTAATGCAGTCCTCCAGTTTACAAATATAGGTTATTTAGTAGGTTATGCAACAAAACTATTGTTCATAAAGTGATTTGACATGGAAAATGGAATGTACTGTGGTGAGACTCGAACTGGGAATGACTGCTCGTAAGGCAAATGCTATGCCCACTACACTATTGCAGTATTGCTTCATTTGCATATATCTTGATTTTTATGCTCTTGTGCCATTTAAGCTCCAGTAAACATAACTAAGCAATGGGCAAACCCATGCACCTATGGTTAAATTTTATCTTTTTGATAAAAAAAGCTTGTTTATATTTTAACTATTGCTCTTATAAACTTGGGGGGATGTTGATGGGGGTATACAGACACCTATGATCGGTCTCGCTCATTCTTATTGCTAACCTGCTGTTCTTGCTTGCAGGGGCATGTATATTCTAAGAGCTCTGCTCTCAGACATGACCCCCTGCACTTGTTCACACTCCGTCTCCATTTAGGAGATCAGGCAGTGTGCCTTCATTACTATGCATGGTGCACTGCCATCCTGCTCCTAAACAGCTGCTTCTGTTTAGGACTAAGCTAGTCCTGCACAGAAGTATAGTGAATCCGGGTCATGTTTATTTATTGTATGATATTGTTATGTTGATGTTTACAGTGTGATGTAAAATAATTAAGCAATCTTTTTGCTAAACTAGATGCTTTGAATAATATCATCTCTTGCATTCAAATCATTGACACAATATGCTGTCTTGTAAAATTGTAATAAATGTTGTCAGTATTCATTACATCTCAATACATCTAGCAATGTATTTAAATGTTGACATATTTAGTCCTCCAAATCTTGTTAAAAAAGTTAGGTATTATGTCTGTAAAGCAACTGATGTATACAATAAGGGTATCATTTGACAATCTGATTAATACAGTTCAGGGTTATGAGGTATTTGAAGCTTATATCAGCACTCAATGAGGATAGGGCAGCAAACTAAGTTTATTTAGAGCAACAGTTCACTAAAAGATGTAAAGGTGCACACGCACACCTGAAACATACACCCACTGGCATGTGGAGGAAACAGAAGGACCTGATAAAAAGCCATGTAAACACAAGAAGGATGAGCAGAAAGCACAACCAACTGGCAAGTGCACTAAGTGGTAGTGACATCAGCAATCGTGTCACAGAAGTATAGTATGATATACAGCATTTTGTTTAAACTCAGTATTTTTGTTTTTATTTTGTATTTATTGTTAGTTACTCTATGTGACAGTTGAACCCTGTGCCTTGCATCTGTAAGGTAAGCACATTAACCATATGCCAATATTCCAACTAAGATATGTGTGTCTGCTGTGTTTTTATTTGTGTGTGTGTGTGTGTGTGTGTGTGTGTGTGTGTGTGTGTGTGTGTGTGTGTGTGTACATGTACATATCTATATATGTATATATATATATATATATATATATATATATATATATATATATATATAATTGTTTCTTTTTCAAGTTGAATTTACATCCAACTGCAACTCATAATGCAACAACATTATAAACCCAGTGAACCCCCTCCCCAGTGCACATATGGCTCAAATACTAGCACGAGTTCTGCAGAAGAAGTTTCACTGCATTTCCTGATAACAGATATCTGTCAATTACTTCAGATTTTCAGGGATATCCCTAATTTTGGCACAATGTTTTGCTCTCTCCTTCTAAATATCACCTAAGACTGGTGACTTTGGGAGAAATGCAAGAGGATTACATTTTATTAATTGTGATACAATCATATGGTTACGGACTTCTTTTACTTCAGAAATTGCAAAATAAATCACATTATCTTATTTTGTCAGCATCTCAGGTTAATACAGGCAATGCTTTCAAAGATTGTCATTGATTAATTCAGGATTTGTTCCTGATTCTGGGGGTAAGAAGTAGGGAAACAGATCCATTAACACTTCCCTCATGCTGTTAATGGCATTAATTCAGAGGTTAAAAATTTCGCTTTGTTACATCACAGTTTCTATGAAACATGACTCTACAAAGGGAAGGACTCTCTCTCTCTCTCTCTCTCTTTATATATATATATATATATATATATATATATATATATATATATATATATATATATATATATACATATGTGGATCCCTATCAGAGGATAGAAATTGCTTTTGACTGAATCCCACTTGACTGAGACCATAAGACTGAAATTTCAAAATACTGAAAAATCACTTGACTGAAACCCATAATACTGAAATCTTACAATGCTACATTTCAACATACTGAATTGTAAAGTGGATGATATAAAACCAGAATAAGTGTAGGGCCATGCCCCCCCAACTATATATACTAACTCCAGGATTGCTTTACAGTGGAGACAATGTATATGCCCTTTTCCCTACTGTAGTGTGATCCTCGAGTTAGTATATATAGTTAAGTGGGTGGGGGTTTAGCCCCCCCCATGATTTTATATCGTCCACTTTACAATTCAAAATGTTGAAATTTAGCATTGTAAGATTTCAGTATTATGGGTTTCAGTCAAGTGATTCTTCAGTATTTTAAAATTTCAGTCTTATGGTCTCAGTCAAATGAGTTTCAGTCATATGAGGTGTCTATCATCTGACTGAGATCCATGTAAATATATATACACATATATATATATATATATATATATACATATATATATATATATATATATGGATCTACTACTATTCACTGAAAGCACATTTCACTGAAACACATTTGGCCGTGCACATTTCACTGAAAGCACATTTCACCGAAAACACAATTCACCGAAACACATTTCACCAAAAGTTGTAGAAGGCCTTTTCCCCACTGCAGTGCAACCCTGGAGTTAGTATATATAGTAAGGGGGGCTGTGAATTGTATACATGGATACATGTAATTGCAATATATTACTGTTCTCTGACAATAATATATACATAAAATATATGCCCCTCACACCCCCCCTTACTATATATACTAACTCCAGGGTCGCACTACAGTGTGGTAAAGGCCATCTATAACTTTCGGTGAAATGTGTTTCGGTGAATTGTGTTTTCGGTGAAATGAGCTTTCTGTGAAAAGTGCACTCTAATTAGATTTTCGGTGAAATGTGCTTTCAGTGAATAGTAGATCCATACACCCCCCTACTTTATTATTATCACTCTGAGATCGCACTACAGTGGGGAAAAGGGAATTTTCCCTTACCCACACTGTAGTCTGATCTACGAAACAGGCACACATACACAGAAGCGCTTGTCGATGTTAAGCGCTTTCGTGTATGTGTGTTCAATGTTTTGTAATTCGGACATATGCTAATCGAGAGAAAGAGAGAGACAGGCAAGTATGAGAGAACAGAACTTGAAATGGAGAGACACTCAGGCAGGGGCCTGATAATAGATATGCTCAGGGTAGAAGAAATAGACAGAGCCCACAGGAAAAGGCCAGAATGTCTGGCAAGAGAGTATGACTGAAGGACAGAAACCATTAGAAAGCCTTGGTGTTAAACAAGTAGCAATAATTCTGTCCTTATAATGGAACAGACTGTCTTGAAGAGACTGAGTTGGAAGTTAATGACATTTAAAGACAATATTTTTGTTTGTTTTGGTTGAGACTGTGCTGTAGATTATGCAGGAGTTTTGAGGAGGTAGTAACACATATTACTAAAGTCTAAGTAAACCCTCTCTTGTTTTAAAACTGCAAATTTTGTGTAGTCTGCAGAGGCTGATAAAATTGGAGAGTTTCCCTCACTGTGACACATGGTATCTCCCATTTTTAATTTATCCAAATGTCTGGCATTTCTAACACTGTAGCAAGAATGAACCCCATTCTTTTTTAAAACACCTTTATGGAAATATCACTTGTTGCACAGGCACATTTATACAAAAATAATCAAACTGTATTAACAAATTCACATTTACATGCATTATATATTGCTATACATCATATAACCTTTAAATCAGGGCATGATTAAAGTTCATGGACTTAACATTGCTTCAATTTTAACTTTTTTCAGCACCAGCAATGTACCCAGACTCTTCTTCTTCTGTACCTCATACAGAGTTAAATATATTTGTAACATATTTATGTATGCTTGAACATTCTTTTTACTTAGCCTTGTTGCTTCAACTATGTTTGCGTTATACTGCTGTCTTTCTTCAAGATTGCTGCAGTTTCAGCTTGCATATTTTGAAATGTATCTCAGTAAGCAGGATGCTGTAAGTGCCAGGTGCAGTTATTTAGATGATTAGTGCTGCATTTGTCCCTTTGTTTTCCTTCAGTTACAATAGCAGGTATTCGTGCTCTTACTTTCTTGACTGCTTGGTACATGTGTATTTTCCCAATCTGTAATGTAACAACACTCTTGGTACATTTTTGTGCATTATAGTATATAAACCGTCAGCCATGAATATATCAGCACTGTGCTGGTATCTTTTTTTTTTTTTTGGCATGTTCTGTTTCCACCATTTCTTTGCCACTTCTGGTTTCATTTGCATTCCCACTCCTTTCTGAAATGTGTCTGCTAATCTGAGAAAAATGTTCATTTTAGACTTGTTTTCTTCATAGTTTAAAACTTTCTGTATGTTTCACTAATAATGTCTACAAATATGAATGCAGTCCTGTGACTGCAAATCTTAAAATATAGACAGCTTCAATGAGCCCATACTTCCTTCTATTCCCTCATATTTCTGAAATGATTTTGCTTATCTAAGCAAAATTGCCATCTCAGAGTTGTTGTCTTTTTTTTCCTTTTTTAAGAAAATTTTATTAATATAATATATTTACAATATATACACAGAAAGGAAGAAATTCAACATCACATACTGTTATACAATGTTAGGAATACATTGAATCATCAAGGAAATCTTATACAATCAATACATTAAGAGTCTTGGTATTTCAATAGCAAAATGTCAAGGCTATTCCAAACACTAAAAGTCTTAGTATGTTTATACATATTATTCTGAAGACTTTTTTCAGTTTTATGTAGTATTGCTGTTAAATAAAAAAAAAGAGATTTTCCAATTTTTTGTAATAACTTTTCTAGCAGCTACCAAAAGATTCCATTTTTTTTTTGCTTTTACAGATACAGAAAGTGAAACATTCATTAGTATTATTGATCTAGATAAAGAACAATTCTCAGACCATAACCCCTTAAAAAACATAGTTAACTTCTCCCTATCACAATCCATAAACAAGTGTGTTTAATCAGGTTTTACATCTTTGCTAGGTCTCCAACAAACTGAAGAAGTCATTTTTAGATTTTATAGGGAGTAACCATTCTATGTCAGGGGCGGCCCGTGCTATCGGACTGCCGGACTGCAGCCCCCTCAAACCAAAAAGAGCTCAAAAAAATAAAAAAAAAAGTTTTAAATTTCGCGGACTACGCGCATGCGCAGTAGACCAGACTACTGTATGCGCATGCTCACGGCAGTCCGGCAGGACTGATAGGGAAACGCAAGGAGACGTCTGTGCACAGACATGCTGGGATTATACAGCGCGGCCGGATTGCAACACGAGCAGCAGGAATGGGAGCTGCAGTCTCATCAGGAAAGGGTTTGGATGCGATCTACTCTCGCGAGTCGTTGGAGTATTGCGCGGGAAGGGGTTTGGATCTAATGTTGGAGGACAGGTAAGTGTTGAATATGGTGCTTGTGAAACTGGTTAAGTGTTGAATATATGCTGCTTGTGAAACTGGTTAGTATGGACAACAGGGGGGGTGTGTGTGTGTGTGTGTGTGAAAATTCTCCAGGTGCTCATGGTGGTGTGGTAGGGAATACCTCAGGCTTGAAACCTGTATCCTGTATGCAGGTGTTAAAGACTTGAGTTCCCTACCCACCACCATTTGTAAAAAAATTGCGGATTTTTGCCTCATATTTTATCTGATCTGTTCCTCATAATATCTGTGATTTGTAAATGTTGCAATGCTTTATATTTGATGATGAAGTAGTAGCATTGTTGCCTCACAACTGCAGGTTCTCAGGTTTGATTCTTGGCTGGGGTTCCTTCTTTGTGGGGTCTGTATCTTCTCCCTGTGTTTGTGTGGGGTTTGCTTTTATTTGATGGTGCACTGGTAGCATTGTTGCCTCACAGCTGCAGGTTCTCAGGTTTGATTCTTGGCTGGGGTTCCTTCTTTGTGGGGTCTGTATCTTCTTTCTGTGTTTGTGTGGGTTTGCGTTTGTGTCCTCCCATGTTAAAAAGACATGTCTGCATTATTTTTTTCCTGGGCCTCTGCTGAAAATTGTTTTTTGTTCCAAGTCAGACTGTCCTGATTAACAAATGTTAAATAAAATTGACAGGCATTTGAATTTCAGACTTCAGGTTTCTGAATGTTTAATTTCTTACATATTTGATGGTGCAGTGGCAGTATTGTTGCCTCAGAGTCACAGCTATAGGATTTGTGGTTTGATTCTTGGCTGGGGTGCCTTCTTTGTGGAGTCTGCATCTTATCTCTGTGTTTGTGTGGATTTGCTCTGGTGTCCTGCCATTTTACAAAGACGTGTCTACAGTATTTCTCCCTGGGCCTCTGCTGAAAATTGTTTTTGTTCCATTACAAGTAAAATTGACAGGCATTTGAATTTCAGACTTCATAGTCTTCAGAAAATACATAGTAAAACAACTTTTTATTCTAGCAATAAATATATAGTAACACAACCTTTTATTATAGCAATTTTTAAGTTTATAAGGTGACTATTTGAAATGTTTCCTTATTTTTGGGACTGTAATACCCTGTTAGTGGCTTTGTCCAGGTTTTTTGTGCTAAGGTTGACAGCTATGGCAAGAACTGAATTCACTGAATGTTTGAGGGCTGCATTCCCTCATTACTGGGTTTGTCCAGGTGTTTTGTGCTAAGAGGTTGACAGCTATGGTGAGAACTGAATTCATTAAATGATAGCCATTTAAGTTTCAGTCTTCCTCTCGTTCACAAAACAGCTGATTTGGCGTAGTGATATGTTGCTCTTGACTGTTTTGCACAGGGACCTTGTCTGTAAAATGTACGGTGGTAACACAGCATTTTTCTTTCACAAAGCAGGTGATTTGGCATAGTGGTATGTTCTGACTCTTTTTTGCACAGGGACTTTGGCAGTAAAATGTATGGTGGTACCGTGGTAACACAGCATTTTATTCTAGCAGCTTTCCAAGATTATACAAGCAATGTTTAATGTGTCCCTGGTTTTTGCCCTTTTGACCCACCCCAATAAATTTGGCTTTTTCCAGACTTCTTGTGCTGCGAAGTTGAGATGCAGTTGAGTATTGAGTAGATTTTACAAGGAGCTGAGAGCTGCAGGGGAAGAGAAGTTTAGTGCTAATAGTACACCAGGTTGTGTGCTTGTTTTTGATGCAGGAGGTTGTTGGTTCTACTCCCATAAGGGGTGAATGCTGCCATACTGAAAGTTAAGATACTAATTATGAGCCTGTTATCAGTTTGCCATCCATTTCCTATTGCAATATTACTAGCTTATTTTTAATGTAATTTAGGCAATTTATTCCACAGGGGCATCAGACACTTTATTGTTCGATGAAACCATGAAATATAAAGGTGATTGCTAGCACCAACCTCTTCATTACAGATTTATTTAACGTGGAATTATTTAGATTACTTTTTTATTACTTCAGAGATTGTGCATATTTACTGATAATGGTGGACTGTAGAATTGTGCATATTTACTGATAACAGTGGACTGTAGAAGTTTGAGTAGACTTTTATGATGGAAATGTTCTGAATTGGACAGTTTTGTTTCATTGTTTACTGGAAAAATGTTCAAAGCAATAGGAAGGTGTATCAAAGAACACATGTGTTTCATATGCAAGGGGCCTATGATTTGAAAACAGCCCAGAATTATTTTTTATCTGCCACGAGTAAAATGTATTTTCTTTGAATGTGGATTTTAATGTTGTTTCAGTGAATGTGAGTTTCAAGGGCAGAGAAGGTTTAATGCCAAGTTTGTTTAGCAGATGTCTTAGTGTTTGTGCTGTAAAACACAAAAATAAAACTTTCAAATGAAGTTCAAATCATCATAGAAGTAAATCAGTATGCACATTAGTGTTTATGGTAAATGGAGTGAAATAGCAAAGTAATGGATCATTGGAATGGCTGCAGGGAGGCTCCATTCGACCAGGGTTTTGTGAGGGGGATGGGCGGCAAACTTGGACAGCCCCAACTGAACCATACCTCCCAACTGTCCAGATTTTCAAAGAATGAATAGATTTTTTGCTTCTTATTTTTGATTTGTTCCTCATAAAAATTTGTGGTTTTCTGGCAAATCATTTAGGAATTAAGTCACTAAATAATGACACACCTAGTTTCAGACTTCATAACCTTCAGAAAAATCCATGCTAAAGTAAGACCTGCCTCTATCAACTGTCCCAGTTTATAGAAGAGCATTTTTTAGTACTGTTTATATGTTCCCCCAATATATTTGGCCTTGTCCAGATTTATGTCCCAGTTTATACAAGAGCAATTTTTAGTACTGTTTATATGTTCCCCCAATATATCTGGCCTTGTCCAGATTTATTGCATTAACAGGTTGAGAGGTGCATGCAAATAAATTGCTTTATAGAATTAGGCATAGCCAAACCTCTGAACTGTCCCTGATTTTGACTCAAAATGTTGCTCTTCCCCTAATGATCCCTCCGCAAAATAGCAATTTTGGAAGAAAACATGGAGGGTTTATAATTAAGAAATAACTGTAATAATCAGATTGCTTTTATTTCAGAAATGCATGTAGATTATTTTATTTTGTCAGCTGCTCAAGTTAGCAGTACTAATATTAAAGTGTCCCTTCTTTGGCAGGTTCCCAGCTGTATTGTGTTGCTATTTTATATTTTTACATCACATTTGTTGGTCCATTTTTCATAAAATTGTGTTTTTTTGGCAAATTAGTGACAAATAATTAAAGACTGAAGTTAGAAAATAATGACAGACATTTGAGTTTCAGATTTCATACCATTCAGAAAATTCATACTAATGCATGACCTCTATTAGCTTTCTAAGGTTATAAGAGCGATATTTTAAAAATTGTCCTTATTTTTGGGCCTTTGTCCCATTTCTTTGTATGGCTTTGTCCAGATTTCTTGCTCTGAGGTTGAGAGGTATGACAAATGTGTCAGGGCCATCACAAGTCAGCCAGAGACATTTCAAACTGTGACATACTTGTTACACCCCACTCCCCATGTAGTGACTCTGGATGTGTCGAAGCAAGGCAAGGAGTAGTTATGCAGTGTAAATGTGCAGAGAATCCCACCCATCCAAGGTAGACACAAGTACTAGAGTGGCTTTTCATCTGTCCTTGATTTTTGCAGAATGGTCTGGTTTCTGTCATATTTTTTGTACTGTTGATTTATGCTTATTACTCAAAGTGCCTGTTGTTCTGGGTTTAAGTAGCAATACTTTAATGACCATCAGGTAAGCTTGGCTGAGATTGCAAGATGCAAGTAAGCTTTAATAAGCATACTGTTAAAGAATTGTCAACATTGAAAGCCTTTCTGTTGCCATGTAGAGAATACTTAACTAGATAATGTATAAGCCTTGGGTATTGAAATGCATATGCCAGTATTTGTAATAAAGGACAGAATTACATTATTTTAAGAGTCTCATTACACTTGTAGACTTACAGACAGTCATCTCTGCAGGCTTTAACCATAAACCGAATGCCAATCGCGTGGTCTATAACCTGTACAGTAATCCTTTTAAGCAATGTATCTTGAGCTTATTTCTTGTTTGCTTTTCATTTTTTACTTTGATCATGTTTTCCCCATGAAACAAGTAGATGTCAGGCAGCACGTCTTTTTTGGATAAGAAACATTTTTACAAGTGGGGGCATCAGAGATTTCTACTTTCAGCATGTTACTTGGTACTTTAATAAAGCTGAATATAAATTATTAGAGCTGCAGTGCAAGAAGTGGTTTGAGTTGAGTGCTGCTTGTTTTTCTTATACTTGATTTTGACTGGCATTCCATTAATGTATTTAAAAAAAAGTAATTTATTTTTCATGCCTCACAACCTTTTTTGTTTCCATCTAGATATTAAGCTGTCATGCAGCCAATGCATTGAAATATTTTTATTCTTCTACACTTCATTTTGTCTTGATTGGACTCTCATGACAACTGTGTGGCACCCGGTGCAGTATATTTAGTTTTTGAGGTTTGCTACTACAGGTGTTTGTGTGTGAGGGAATACCTCAGGCTTGAACCCTGTACCTTGTATGCAGGTGTTAAAGACCTTATTTCCCTACCCACCACCATTTGTGGAAGAAAAACTGCAGATGTTTGCCTCCTGTTTGATCTGATCTGTTCCTCATAATATCTGTGGTTTGTAAATATTGCAATGCTTGATATTTGATGGGGCAGTTGTAGCATTGTTGCCTCACAGCTGCAGGTTCTCAGGTTTGCTTCTTGGCTGGGGTGCCTTCTTTGTGGGTCTTTATCTTCTCCATGTGTTTGTGTGGGTTTGCTTTTGTGTCCTCCCATGTTACAAAGACATGTCTGCATTATTTCTTCCTGGGCCTCTGCCGAAAATTGTTTTTTTGTTCCAAGTCAGACTGTCCTGATTAACAAATGTTAAATAAAATTGACAGGCATTTGAATTTCAGACTTCAGGAATCTGAATGTTTAAGTCCTTGCATATTTGATGGTGCAGTGGTAGTATTGTTGCCTCACAGCTATAGGTTTTCTGGTTTGATTCTTGGCTGGGGTGCCTTCTGTGTGGAGTCTGCATCTCCTCCCTGTGTTTGTGTGGATTTGCTCTGGTGCCCTGTCATTTTACAAAGACGTGTCTGCAGTATTTCTCCCTGGGTCTCTGCTGAAAATTTTTATTCTGTCAGCAGTAAAATTGACAGGCATTTGAATTTCAGACTTCATGTTCTTCAAAAAATACACAGTAACACAACCATAACACAACCTTTTATTCTAGCAATTTTCTAAGTTTATAAGATGAATATTTGAAATGTGTCCCTATTTTTGGGACTGTATTCCCTCATTATTGGCTTTGTCCAGGTTTTTTGTGCTAAGGTTGACAGCTATGGCAAGAACTGAATTCACTGAATGTTTGAGGCTGTATTCCCTCATTACTGGGTTTGTCCAGGTGTTTTGTACTAAGAGGTTGACAGCTATGGTGAGAACTGAATTCACTAAATGATGGCCATTTAAGTTTCAGTCTTCCTCTTTTACAAAGCAGCTGATTTGGCGTAGTGGTATGTTGCTCTGTTTTGCACAGGGAGCTTGGCAGTAAAATGTATGGTTCTAGCAACTTTCCAAGATTATACAAGCAATGTTTGTGTCGCTGGTTTTTGGGCTTTTGACCCCCCCCCAATACATTTTGGCTTTTTCCAGTTTTCTTGTGCTGTGAAGTTGAGTATTGAGTAGATTTTACAAGGAGCTGAGAGCTGCAGGGGAACAGAAGTTTAGTGCTGCTTAAATGAAGTTGGTTTACCTTGTTAATAGCACAACAAGTTGTGTACTTACCTTTGATGCAGAAAGTTGTGGGTTCTACTCCCACAAGGGGTGGATGCTGCCGTATTGAGAATGTTCTCCTTGGTGAAAATACTAACTATGAGTCCGTTATCAGTTTGCCATCCATCTCTTGCAATAGTACTAGCTTATCATTTTTTTAATGTAATATAGCCAATTTATTCCTGAGGGGCAACAGGCACTTTATTTTTCAATGAAACCATAAAATATAAAGGTGTTTGCTAGCAGCAACCTCTTCATTAGTTACAGATTTCTTTAATGTGGAATTATTTAGATGACTTTTACTTCTTCAGAGAGTGCATATTTACTGATAATGGACTGTAGAATTGTGCATATTTACTGATAATGGACTGTAGAATTGTGCATATTTACTGATAACGGTGGACCGTAGAATTGTGCATATTTACTGATAATGGTGGACTGCGGAAGTCTGAGTAGACTTTTATGATAAATGTTCTGAACTGGGCAGTTTTGTCATTATGGGTGCATGCATTTTGTTTCATTGCTTACTGGAAAAATGTTCAAAACAAATTTAAAATGCCCTCTAACAACTGTAATATATTGTACAAGGAATATAATTTAGTACAATGAGGAAGGTGTATCAAAGAGCACATGTATGTTTCATATGCAAGGGGCCTATGATTTGAAAACAGCCCAAAATTAATCTTTATCTGCCACTGGCAAAATGTATTTTCTTTGAATGTGGGTTTCAATGCTGTTTCAATGAATGGGTTTCAATGCTGTTTCAATGAATGTGAGTTTCAAGGGCAGAGAAGTTTTAATGCTAAGTTTTCATTGTGAGACTGCATTGCTTTGTTTAGTAGATGACTTAGTGTTTGTGCTGTAAAATACAAAATAAAACTTTCAAATGAAGTCCAACTCCTCATAGAAGTAAAGCAGTATGCACATTAGTGTTTATGGTAAATGGAGTGAAATAGCCAAGTAATGGTTCATTGGAATGGCTGCAGAGGCTCCATTCAGCCGTGATTTTGTCAGGGGGGAAGGGCAGCAAACTCAGACAGGCCCAGCTGAACTATGCCTCCCAACTGTCCAGATTGTCAAAGAATGAATAGATTTTTGCTTCTTATTTTTGGTTTGTTCTTCATAAAATTTGTAGTTTTCTGGCAAATCATTTAGAAATTAAGTCACTAAATAATGATACACTGAGTTTCAGACTTCATAACCTTCAGAAAAATGCATGCAAAAGTAAGAACTGTTATTCTATCAACTGTCTCAATTTCTACAAAAGCAATTTTTAGTACTGTTTATATGTTGCCCCAGTACATTTGGCCTTGTTCAGATTTACTGCATTAACAGGTTGAGAGGTACATGCAAATAAATTGCTTTATAGAATTAGGCATAGCCAACCTCTCAACTGTCTCCGATTTTGGCTTAAAATGTTGCTTTTCCCCCTAATAATCCCTCCGCAAAATAGCAATTTTGGAAGAAAACATGGAGGGTTTACGATTAAGAAATAACTGTAATAATCAAAGTTACAGATTGCTTGAAATGCATGTAGATTATTTTATTTTGTAAGCTGCTCAAGTTAGCAGTACTAATATTAAAGTGTCCCTTCTTTGACAGGTTCCCAGCTGTATTGTGTGGCTATTTTATATTTTTGCATCACATTTGGTCCATTTTTCATAAAATTGTGTTTTTTGGCAAATTAGTGACAAATCACTAAAGACTGAAGTTAGAAAATAATGACAGACATTTGAGTTTCAGATTTTATACCCTTCAGAAAAGTCATACTAATGCAAGACCTATTCTATTATCTTTCTAAGTTTATTAGAGCAATATTTAAAAATTGTCCTTATTTGTGGGCATTTGTCCCACTTCTGTGTATGGCTTTGTCCAGATTTCTTGCTCTGAGGTTGAGAGGTATGACACATGTCAGGGCCATCACAGTCAGCCAGAAACATTTCAAATTGTGACATACTTGTTGCACCCCACTCCACCATGTACTGACTCTGGATGTGTCCAAGCAAGGCAAGGAGTAGTTATGCAGTGTAAATGTGCAGTGTGCCCCCCCCCCATCCAAGGTAGACACAAGTACTACAGTGGCATTTCATCTGTCCTTGAGTTTGCAGAAAGGTCTGGTTTCTGTCATATTTTTGTACTGTTGATTTATGCTTATTACTCAAAGTGCCTGTTGCTCTGTGTTTAAGTAGCAATACTTTAATGACCATAATGTAAGCTTGTCTGAGATCGTAAGATGCAAATAAGCTTTAATAAGCATACTGTTAAAGAATTGCCAACATTGAAAGCCTTTCTGTTGTTGTCATGCAGAGAATACTTGACTAGATAATGTATAAGCCTTGGGTATTAAAGGACAGGATTCCATTATTTTAAAAAGCTCATTACACTTGTTGGTGACTTCCAGTCCTCTCTACAGACTTTACCCATAAACTAAACAGAATGCCAGTCATGTGTGGTCCATAACCTGTACAGTAATCCTTTAAGCAATGTATCTTGAGCTTGTTTCTTGTTTGCTTTTCATTTTTTACTTACATGTTTTCCCCATGAAACAAGTAGATAGTTGTCAGGCAGCAGGTCTTTTTTGGATAAGAAACATTTTTACAAGTGGGGGCATCACAGAGATTTCTACTTTCAGCATGTTACTTGGCACTTTAATAAAGCTGAATATAAATTATAATTAGAACTGCAGTGCAAGGAGAAGTGGTTTGAGTTGAGTGCTTCTGGTTTTGCTTGTACTTGATTTTGACTGGCATTCCAGTAATGTATTTAAAAAGTAATTTATTTTTTCATGCCTCACAACCTTTTGTTTCCATCTAGATATTAAGTAAGCTGTCATGCAGCCAATGCATTGAAATATTTTTATTCTTCTACACTTATTTTTGTCTTGATTGGACTCTCATAATGATGGTTTGCCACCCAGGGCAGCATATTTAATTAAAGTTAGTTTTTGCAGTTTTGAGCACAGCTCCTCCCCTTTCTGATTGGCCACACCCCTTCCTTTGACCCCACCCATTCAGCTGTCTCCTGCAGCCCCCCTTTGATTTGAAGTCACCAGCCGCCACTGTTCTATGTATACATTTCCATACAACGTTTGACTGACTGAATTAAGTAACAAAGTTTTATTCTTATCATCTATTGAGTCACTCAGTCCACTGCTGTCTAAAAAGTTCCAGAATTTTCCATCAAAATTAGAGTTGTTTCCTTCATGGTTTAGAATGTTCATTATGTTTAGATCTAATTATGTCAGTAACTATGTATGCAGTCCTGTGACAGCAGACTTTTGCATATGGTGAATTTCAAGGAGGCCCACACCTGATTCATACCGAGGGATATTTAGCTTTGACATGCACTAGTATATATATATATATATATATATATATATATATATATATATATATATATATTTATATATATATATATATATATATATATATATATATATATATGTGTGTGTAAATATATATATATATATATATATATATATATATATATATATATATCAGTTTTCTTGTATTCTTTTCCAAATAATCCAAAGTTAAAACTTTAAGTTAAAACAGGAAGAACAGCCTAATTCATACATTGGATTGTATTCCTAGATGTCAAGGGTCAAGGCAGTTTTGAATTTTTTAGCCTTATAAAATATTTCTTTATTGCTGCATCTTTATCTCTTCTCAGGTTCAAGTTCTTTTATATCAATTTTCCTCCCAAATTAATCTTCAGATTTTATTGGTTATTACGTAAGTGGTACATTGTTGCATCACAGCAAGAGGTTCTCCTGTTCAATTTTCGGCTGGAGTGCCTTCTGTGTGGAGTCTGCATGTCCTCACCGCGGTCAAGTGGCGTTCGAAAGACATGCGTGAATGGGCATGCCTTCGCTGAAGGTTGGGTGTCGGGCTGGCAACTCAGCACCATAAAAATCTACTGCTAATCATTAGTGGACCGGAGTTCTGCTATGGCGACCCCTAACTGGGAAAAGCCGAAAAGACAAACAAACATAGGTAAGTTCAGGACTAGCTGCTTTTCAGGGCCATTTTACACCTAACCAAGGTAAACGCAAACCAACAGACTAATAAATACAAACCATTTTGCACCTAGCCAGTTTCCTTCAAATGTGAGAACCAACCCTGTAACCTGTGTTTGTTAGGTAAACACCTTAACCATTATGCTATCAGCAACTGCCAAAACACTGGGCTTGTCTGCTATCAAGTTACTTTTGAACATTTAGGGCCAAATATCATTCATATATCATCTGAAAAGAATTAGATATTTTAGGTGCACTTTTAGTTGATTGCTTAATGAGCTATTCAGTTTTAAAGCATCCACAAATAAGCAGATGAGAGATCATTGGGTAAGGTTGGATTCTTGAAATCAAATTATAACCATTGCCCAGATAATCCAATACACAGCTTAATTGGTTAAGGGCAAGAAAAAAAAAACACTAATGATAAATAATCAACCTGAAGTATTCCTCTCTGGATTTTTATCTCTGGAATAGTAATTTGTCCTTTATCATGATTCTGTTGTAAAGAGGTTTGCCAGTGTTTCATACTGACTGATATGTAATTTATTAGAGTATGGTATATTTTATACTTCTGTAAGCATTCCTTAATTCAGGACTGTGGAATTCTGTTTTTTTTTTTTTTTTTTTTTTATGCAATCTGTCTGTGCCATATTTAGCTTCTGCCCCGTTTATTGTTATAAGTTTGTTTAATAATAGATGATAATTTGCTCAGTAAGATTGTATAATATTACCAATCTTCTCTATTGCCATAATTGATGTTATTCTAAGTGACTATAAGCTTGATCTGTATAAATTCTGGTATATTATTTATATATTGATATATAATTCTTAGAGTTGTTTGCAGGTTTGTTTTAAAGAGGAAGTATTTTTTATTCCTGTTGTTAACCAGGTTGGTGTTCTTTCAGAATGTGCATTTAAATCTTTTATACATAGAGGGAAATCACTGTGAAAAGATATCTGCAGAATTGGTTGTCAGGAGGAAGGTAACTAGTAATATAGTTGATCCACAATTTGGTGAGCCATTTGGGATTGATGGTGGCATCACCCAGCACCCTTTCCCCATTTCTGCTGTATCCAGAGGAAGGGGGAGAACAAGATCGATGCGCAGAGGCAGGCAGAAAAGGAAACTGTCGGCTGAGTCTTAAACCAACCAAAACCTCAAGAAAATGTCGGAGAGGACCTTGACACATTAGTTCATAATATCTCATCCTGTAGTTTAACTTCTGAAGAGTTAGTAGTTCTATCTAAAGGGTCGACCTTTGTTTCAACTAGTACCAGTAACCTTACAGACACTTTAGTAGATTTTAAGTTATTTATAAAGAATTTTTGTCTCAAATTAGAGTTTAGGGACAGTTTAAATGTGCCCAGTCATGAATGGTTTAAGAAACCTAGTGTTTATGTTCCAGTGGTCCCACCCTCAGTGGCCGCTTTAAGTAAATTGGTTGAGAATGATTTATATAAAATAGAATCTAATGACAAACAATATAGGACCAAAGGGAATTTAACCTTTAGCCAGATGAGAGTTCTAACAGGGTTGAGGAACAATCAATCCATTATTATTAGACCTGCCAACAAAGGAGGGAGTTTAGTAGTGATGGACTCTGAGTTTTATGATCAGACAATGAAAAGGATGTTAGGGGATGAGAAGCCCTATTGTGCCATAGAGCAAGATACAATTAGGACACATATATATAGGATATGTGGGATGTTGGATGATCTTCTTAAGAGTCAAGTCATCACTGAAGAACTATTTGAGTACTTGTTTGTCATTGACCCCCTCATACCTGTAATTCAAGGCCTTCCTAAGATCCATAAGGATGAGCGTGCTCCTCCCATGAGGCCCATAGTTGCAGGCAGGGGATGGTCTACTGAGCCTTTCCCTATATATGTTGAGAGGTTCTTGTGCCCAGTTGTAGATGCCAATCCTCATATATTAAAGGATACTAAACAATTTTTACTGGATTTATATGAGTGCATGAAAGCAGTACCTATTGACTCTCCTTTTATAATGGTCACCTTGGATGTCCATTCGTTATTTACTGTGATTCCGAATGAGGAAGGGGTCCAGAAGGTTCATGACTATTGGAAATGTAATACTGAACTTAGTAGCTCTAGAATGAACCTTTTGGTTTTGTTTCTGGAGGTTGTATTAGAAAACAACCTTTTTTGCTTTGATTCACAGTTATCTGCAGAGGGATGGTGTGGCTATGGGCACTTCATGTGCCAATAGCTATGCCAACCTATTTATGGCTGCATGGGAGTTGGAACATTTGTTTAAATTGGATGAGTTTTCTCTCAATGTCCTTTTCTACAGATGTTTTGTGGATGACCTCTTCCTCATTTGGAGAGGTACTGTTGAGGAATTGGTTGGATTTATCGACAAGGTTAATGGGTTGCCTCCTTACTTAAAATTTAGTCACGAATTTTCTGATAAATGGATATCATTTCTAGATGTTTATATAGAAAGGTTGGGGAATGGTTTATTGAATACAGGGGTATATAGGAAATCTTGTCACCGGAATTCCCTCTTACACAGGCACAGCATGCATCCAGGGTATATATTTAGAAATATTGTGAAGGGTCAAGTCATGAGGGTTTCACGGTATAATCCCTCAAATGAAGGATTTGACATTGCACTTAATGACCTATGCAATAGATTCAGGGCAAGAGCTTATATGAATGATGACATAGAGAAAGGCATGTCTGACCTTTCAGCTTTAAGAGTTGGCAGAGCTACCCCCTATTTTTCAGATTCAATGGGAGACATGACTGAGAGTGATCAGTATGAGTATCTAGCTGATCCTGATTGAGTTGGTAAGATCAGAATACCCTTATTTTACACACAGGATGTGGGGAACATAAAGGATGTGATTAGAATGCATTGGGTGGTGTTGATAATAGATCCTGATATTAAAGAAGTTATAGGGGATGTTCCGCAGTTTGTGTACAAGAAAAAAAACTGATTTAAAGATGTTACTGTGTCATCCTAGGCACAGGAATGACAATTATAACCAGTCAGGGTCTTTACCCTGTAATCAATGTAATTTTTGTAGATACATTGATTCCACCTCTACTTTTGTACACCCCATCAGTGGCATTAGGTATGAATTTAAGGTCTCTGCCAATTGTATGTCAGAACATGTAGTCTTCCTTGCATCCTGTTCTGGATGCAGGGCATTCTACATTGGTAAAACAGATAGGAAGCTTAGGGACAGAATAAGGAAACATCTTTATCAAATTAGGATTAGATCTACAGTTAATGCCCTATCCAGACATATCCATTGCACACATGAGTTTAGTTTTAGGGTCATGGAAGTGGTATACATCCATTCCAGAGGAGGTGACATACGGAATCAAACTGAGACACAAGAAGCGAAGTAGATCATTAGGTTGAGGGCGGATGCTCTCCCAGGTTTAAATGATAAGACACCACTGAAGCCCTTCCTCAAGTCCAGAGGGCTCAGATAGTAGTTCTGTAGGTTATTTTCATACTTTGATTTGGTATATTTGGGTACTGTGGACTGTTGCTTGGGGGCTAGACATAGGAACTAGTTTCCGGTATATGTCACTGGCAGATCTGTCAGAGTAACTTATCCATTGTTACATTTAGGTAGTTAGGGTTATACACAGCTGTATGAGATTACATTCATGTATTCAGTATGTCACTATGTTTTCACAGGCATAGGTGATGTTTTTAAAAATTATAGGAATCTCTCTCTCTCTCTCTAGATATATATATATATATATATATATATATATATATATATATATATATATATATATATATACAGTAATATTTTATTTATGTATTTGCATTTTACATTTTGTTTTAAAGGAAGCTGTCACTTTAATAGTTAAAAGGGATTATTTATGTTTATTTTGGCGCCTTTTTTTCTTTATAATGATGAACAGCTGTAAATACTTGTATATGTTCTGAGGAGGCCCTATCAGGGTGAATGCGCTTACCACTGTTCCTGTTCTTGAATAAACTTATTTGCTGTGGATGACATCGTTTTGATTTTACATTTGGATGTTTCTATATTTTTACAGCCTTTGTTCGCTTCGGTGCCTTATTATATTTGTTTTACTAGTTATTGGATTGTGTGTGGTGTAAGGGGCGTTTACTCCTTGGATGACAGCATTTTTGTGGATTATACTACAGGATACTCAGCAGGCAACTACTGGAAAAAATATTCAACATAATTCTATATTTTAATATTCATCTTGCTGCCTTAAGTACAGACCCATTCTGGGTTGAGTTACCCAACCATGGAAAGAGAAACTCAAGTGTGTACTTCATGTTATTCTTTTACCTTGGCATGCAGGGATTTTTGTTGCTGAGTAGTAAATTCTGATCTGAATAATTACAGTGAAAAGTGATGAAAATTCTTCTAATATTTTGATGGTGAAATTAAAAGTGCATTGTTGCATTGTTGAGTGAATTCTGAATTCAGTGCTAAGTAGGGTGATAAGCTATTCTTTCACCACACCCAATGGCAAAGAGATACAGAAGCTAGAAACACTGCAAATCATTTCTGAGAGAAACGAAAATGGAATTATTTGTTAGCCCAAATTTAACAAGTGCATGACATGTAAAACAGTGACAGAATGAAAGATATTGTTAAATGGTTTAGCAAAGTGATATGAAATAACCAGAAGGTTGCTTACCATGATATGTTTGCACAGTGAATGCACTAAGCTATTGGAAGAAAAGTGTTGGAAAACATTGTCGAAATATGAAGCATGTATTCAAGAATAAAATTGCTGAAACAACCATGACAAGGTAGTATTGAATTTCGAAACAGCAAAAATGTGTGTTACTGCATTTTAAATATTAACCTGAAATCAATGCAATGTAAAGGATGTGGTCTGCTTAAAAAGTGAAGCATTAATTGATATACAAAATTCTGTAAAAATTGTGTGGTAAGACAATCCTCGGGATTCATGAAGCTTGCTCCAGGTGCAGGCGTAGCATCAGTATTCTAACACCAAATATGGCCACCGAGCGATCCAGGTACGAGCTGCTCTCACGTGCACTACCTAAGTACGCTACGCCCGGACAACTTCCATGCCCTCTATGCTAATTACCCCATGTGCAACAGTGCGGCATGCAAATGAAGGTATGTAGCAATCCAGGAAGTGGTGCAGGCATAGTGTAAGCATGCAGAAATGTAAACCATAGAAAACGGTTTACATTTTTGCAAACATAAAATCGGAGCCATGACAACCGACCAAACACATGTATTATATTGTTACTATATGCCAATGGCTAAATATATAGCCATTGGCATAAAAAAAAAATGTACAAAATATAAAATTAACACTTAATATATATAGTTGCACTATCACGATGTGGAAGCGCAGGGCAGCGGCACACAAAGGGGATCTCAAGAAAAATATAAAAATATAGAATAAAACTACAATGTAACACATATCACAATTTCCCCATAATAGTCAATGGCAGGCATGCTACACCATACAATGGCGCAAGGGTTGCTAAGGGGCTGTGACAGTATTATGCACGGTAGCTAGGAATTAGTAGGCAATGTCATGCAAATGGGAGGAGTAATAGTGAATCACAGTTTCCCCGCTGGTGTAAGGATGCACCTCACAGCATAGTGTTATAACACTGAGGTGTGCCCTTGACATAAAGATGACATCAAGAGAGGGGTCTGTCGCCATTGCTGTAAGCACATCGGAGCATTGCTAAACCAGTTTGTCCCTAGCTAGTCAAAGCTGCAGGATAGGGGTGTGTTGAACTGACCAAAGCTTTGCTTAGCTGAGAGTACACAAGGTAACCGAGTATGCATGTGAACGGAGATGAAAACCCGCATAAACATGGTAAACGGGTTTGCGCGGCGTGCACTGCAGCTGAATCAGGAAGGATATAGGAAAGAAATAAGGAAATGCTGCAGCAGGGAAATTGGAGTACCAATGACTAATTAACACCTAGGATCCTACAGTGGGCCATTGACAACAGCTAACAAGGCTGCAAGCAGATATCTGCAAAACAGGAAAGGGGAGGGGCTGCACTGCAAAGAAAACAGTAAAGTGTCAAAGCAGAACAAAGCCAATTTGCAGTATATCAGCTACAAGACACATTTTGCCATGACTGCGTAGAGAAAGAACAAAACAAGAAAGATGGCAGGTGGATGCATGCCTGATAATGGGAGGGGATCCAGGTTTAAAAGTGAATTAAAGGGCAACAGATTAATCAAGGCAGGCAAGCATATCTCCACAGTAAAGGCCCCACACTTGCAGTACTCATTGTAAAACCCATAATTAAGACATGGTGCAGCTGGAATAGTTCATACACACCCACTGACATCAGCACCATCCATAGCACAATAGTATAAAGTATGAAAGCACCTCACACACATTTGTGCATTCCCATACACTTTGCACCAGTGGTGTATACAGACAGGGAACTTTAAGTTTGTACATGTTAGGGGCTGTCATAGCTTTGATCCACTAGCATGTGTTGGAGACTGAACGTTTTGTGGAGGATGATGCACATGACCACTTCAGGCACCAGAGGAGGAGGAGATTGTTCAGACCCAGGGTAATCTAACAGGGGCTACATGATCTGGAGACAGTAGAGCATTACAGGGTGTACAGGGACATCCTACAGCAACTTGTGGAGCTGTGCCAGCCATACCTCAGAGCCAGAGCAAGCCTGAGAATACTAGCTACAAGTACCTTTCAAAGTCCAGCTGGGGTTATCATGGGGATCTCACAGGCATCAACATCCAGGGTCCTACATCAGTTCCTGGATGCCATGCTACCACATGTTAATGAGCACATATACTTCCCCCGAACGCAGGAGGAGTTGGCCAGCAATATGCGTCTCTTCCACCATGTGGCAGAATACCCAGAGGTACTGGGTGAAATAGACTGCACGCACATACACATCATGTCACCACCTGGTGAGCAAGGTAGGCACTATATAAACTGCAAGGGATACCTCTCCATCAACTGCCAGGTCATGTGCAATGCCCAGGGCATTATCATGGATGTGTGTGCTGGCAGCCCTGGAAGCTATCACGACTCCCACATCTAGTATTTTTCACAGCTGTATCAGTTATTTGCCAAGGGGGACATCCCAAATGGCCACCTGGTGGTGGATGCTGGCTTTGCATTGAAACCGTGGTTGATGACTCCCATCAGAAATCCACACACACCCATGCAGAAACGCCATAATGAGGAACACACACAAACCAGAATCATCATAGAGTATGTGTCTGGGATTCTGAAATAACAGTTCCGTTTCTTGGACATATCTGGTGGAGCCTTGCAGTAGTCTGCAGGCACATGTGCCCACATCTTTATAGTGTGTGCCGTATTACACAATATGGTCCTGCAGAAACAGCTGCAGCAGGGACAGAATGGTGAAGGCCCTCACAGCCCACTGCTATTGCCAAGGGCTCCACGGGCACAAAGATACTCAGACCACGAACACCCTGAGCCAGCCCCAGTAGACAGATGGAGGCGTGCTCAGAATGCCCATGCCTTGGCAAAGAGGGAATGTATAGCACACACACTGACAATGTAGGCAGCTAGGGACTGACACCTTTCTCCACCTGCACACACAGTAAAAATGGATCACACACACACACAAGACTACCTGTAAATTGTCATGTATAGGCAGTCTACTGTGTGCATCCAACATAGGCAGCCTCAACTATTGTACTCACAACTGCTATTGGCACAAGGTAAGTCAACATCTAAACAGTAAATTAAGCTATCAGCATTTGCTGATACTGTATGTATAGATTCATAGATAGGTACTTGGCCAACTGCCAGAGGCCATTCATAAGCCCAGCCAAAATGTGTCAGCTTTTGCCACCCCATTGATTCATTAACTGTCCCTCTGTGGAGCAGAGCCAATGATGAGATCCCTGGGGTGCATCCCCATCCACTTTTCAAGGTTTGTCTTGCAGAGTGTTAGTGAAGGGCTCTGTATAATGTAGTTAGGGATGTTTTTCCAAAGTATGGAGAGTGTCTGTGACAGGAATCCATTCCTACAGCATCTTCCAGTTATTAAACAAAGTAAAAATTCTCAAACTCCAAAAAAGAAAGTAAACGGAGGCTAAACAAATCACGCCAGTCAAATGGATACAATTCTTTTACTCAGTTAGCGCTTTCATGCAAGACACTGCTTGCACTTCTTCAGACAAAGTAAAAATGAAACACTTTACATTTTATAATACTAAGTGCTTGAACCAAACCCACAGTTAATTAGATAATTAATTAGTTTACCCAATTAAGTCAACAATTCAGCAACCATACAAATCTTGACTTAAAGAAATAAGCATACATAAAAATATGTTGGTGTAAAAAAATCACGAACACCTATTAACCAAACCAAATGCCTAGCATATACTTATAAAATATGATTCATTTTAAATTATTATCATATCTTAAATTTAAATTTAAATAAAGTTCATTATATATATATTGTATATATTATGTATTATATTATAAAATATAATATACAAAACCAAGTCCATTTCTAAATGTACAACCAAATAAACTGCATATTATTAACAGAAAATAAAATATTGAAATATTAAATCATTGAAATATTTAAAAAAAATGTCATTTATATATACAAATGTTACACATTAAAAATTCCACTATCTCTCTAAAGCTTTAATATTAAGCAGACATTTAATAGAACATGCATCATTAATGCCCGGATAAATGTGGGCATTAGTTTTTAGCTGCCAAAGAAGTTCACATTCTTGTAGCTTCAAATACCATGGCCCCCCTCTGGGATTTTTATCAACCTTTTCTACTATATTAAACAAGAAACTATGAGAGTTGTTGTCCATAACATGCTTAGCTAAAGCATTTGCAGAGTTTTTTCTAGATATAGTATACAAATGCTCATAGATTCTGTTCTTTAATAATCTTTCGGTTTTACCGAAGTAGTAAGCAGGACATTCTTTGCATTTTGCAAGGTAAACAACTCCTTGGGTCTCGCAGTTGTATTTACCATTAATGTGGTATCTAGTGCCCCTTATCATAAAATTGGACCCTATTTGTATATACTTACAGTAATTACATCGCCCACATTTGAACATCCCTTTGTTCATTTTATAAGGTTTAATAGGATGCTCAAATAAATTTTTCATGGAAGGAGCTCTTTTATAAACTACACTCAACTTTGGACCCAGTAAAGAATATAGCTTCCTGTCTTGCATTATTAATTCCCAATTACTTTGAAAAATGTTTCGAACTTGTGGGGAATACAAGTTGAATTGTGTTAAAAAACCAACGCTGTAATTATTATTGTTATTACTTTGGTTCATATTATCTGGCTCAACATTACTAATATTAGTATCATGAATTTCATTCTCCATATCAATGGATGCCCCATTAAATAGTGGCCCAAATATTCCCTCTTTCCTTTTGTTTTTAATTTCCGCAAAAACTGCGTTCAAAAGTTTATTGGGGTAGCCTCTATTTTCAAACATTTCCCAAAGTTTTCTACATTCTTCCTCGAAACCCTCCTCTGTGGAACACATTCGAGAGGCTCGGACAAGTTGACCTTTTACTACCCCTTTCTTTTGAAAATAGGGGTGGCAACTTGTGAAGTGTAGGAAAGAGTTGCTATATGTTGGCTTTCGATATATTTTAGTGACAAAAACATTTTTTATCATGTCCTTACTAATATTAATGTCAAGAAAGTTAATAGATGCCTCTCCAATTTCATAAGTAAATTCAAGGAAAGAGACAAAAGAATTCATTTCGCTAATTAGCTCGATAATTTTGTCTCTTCCACAATTAGCTATCATTAGAATGTCATCCTGATAGCGTGTGTACCAGACAATAATTTCCTGAAATAAGTTATAGGGAAAAAGGAATGTCTGTTCCCAGAAAGCCATGACGGTGTTTGCAAAACTACCGCCGGCTGGAGAGCCCATCGCTACTCCTGTTGTTTGTAAATATATATCTTTTCTGAACATAAAGTAATTGTTTGCCAAAATAATTTCCAAAATAGAAATAATAAGGTCTACTTGACTCCCTGGGCACTTCTTTTGTATTAAAAATTCACGTGCCCACTCCAATCCTGTTGCATGGGGGATAACGGTATATAAATTTTTGACATCTGCTGTCACGAATATTAATTCAGTTTGAAACGAAATTTTATTAAGACTCCTCAAGACGTGCCAAGAATCTTTGCATATCTGGCTTTCAGTCCTGAGGAATTCTTTAAGTTTATTGTCCACCCATTTAGCACAGGAGTAAGTAATGGAATTCCGTCCATCAATTATGGGCCTAAAAGGGGGGTCTTGAATGTTTTTACGTAGTTTCGGAATACCGAATAGCACCGGTGTAATAGGTGCTGCCATGGATAAATAGTGATATAAATCCAATGTGATACTCCCTTCTATAAACAGTTCACTTAAATAGTCTTTAATTCTTTTATAAGCTTGATTGAACTCATTAAGTGATACTAATTTGTATTCTTCACCAGAAAGTAACAAGTGCATTTTCTTTAAGTAGTCATTTTCATACATTAGAATAGCCCCCCCACCCTTATCGGGCTTCATTACACGTATTTCATGTATTCTAATATGTGTAATTAATTCTCTTTCCTTACATCCTAAAGTCTTATTTTTACTTTTACAAATTTCATTATGTAGGCTTCTTAAGTGAACCTCAGAAATTTTTTCAAAAGTCATTAGGTTGTTGTCTAAAGGGGGGGTTAAACACACTTGGTACATTTTCTGTTCTAGATTGTAAACTGACGCTGCCCCCAAAAAGTACCTTTAAATTTAATTTCCGTACAAACATTTTAACATCGCATAATACCCTGGCGATGTCAAAATTAGGTGGCACAGCATAAGAAAAACATTTTGATAAAAGTTCAATGAAGTCTGAACAAATGTCAAAGTCTGTATAATTATAAACCTTAAAGTCATTGCTCTTGCTTTTCAAAATATTAACAGACCATTCATTGTTCCCATACTTTACATCTATCGGCCTTTCTTCTTGTTGGATGCGAACCTATTGTGGCCTTTGCGGGTCCAACCCGTTTTCTTCCGAGGACCGTGCTGGTTGCGTGGAAAATCCTGCGGGTGATTACCGTTCCCTTGATTTTGTTGATTACCAGCCTTCTTCTTATCGCTTATCCGGTCACTTTGCCTCGGGGCTTGAGGTGATACCTCAATGTCCGTAAGTTGACTATTATCCATATTGAGGAAGTTATCTAAGTCACTTTCCCTTACGCCTTGTGTGTCCATAACCAAAGGGTTATTGTGTGCATTACAGAAAAGGAGGACTAACATCGCATTTTACTTACAGGCGGATCGGGATAAGCAGCTCCTTTTTCATAAGCGGAAAGATCCCTTTGTATTTTCCTCCTTTTCGTATCGCCAATTTTGTTAATTAAAACACTGATACTCGAAAAAATCCTGGTATAATCGTACTCATAACGAGAGAAACAAGGATCTGTCTTTATCAGAGTATCCATAGTGTTTAATTTGTCTTTTAATAATGTCATTTGGTTAGTATATTCTTCAATCAGCAGTTCCAATAGCTGAAACCCCTGCTGATCAAAGTGACGAATTAAGCGGGAATGGAATTCAGTATGTTTCAGTGTACCTGATGGGTATTTCCATTGCCGGAGTCCTTTGGGAACTATTTTCAAGTTTATGCATTCACGTAAATAGATGACTTCAACTTGCAGCTTCTTAAATTTTAACAAATAACCATCCAGTTGTTTAAGGGTGGTTACAATATTAGAGTTATTATCATTTTCGGGGTTACCCTGTTGATTTTCCGTGCCTGCATTTCTACCTGAATGTAGGTTGATGTCAGGAACCTTACAAAACTCCTCCAAGGTAGGTAAATTGTTGGAACAGCTGTTGTTCTCACGTGAAACCCCGTTTTCAGTTTGAATTACTTGCCCGTTAACTTGTCCAGGAGGTAAGCTGGATGAAGGGGAAACATTGGAATTTGTCCCGCCTGCAAAAATAGTTGGTACATTGTTAATGGATGCAAAACCCAAAGGTGGAAGCGTTTGAAAAATTGCCCCTGCTTTTGGTCGCACTACCGGCATGCTGGAAACATTCTGGGACTCGACCTTGGTTGCTAATACTTCAACACGCTGTGTTAGCTGTTGAATTAAAACTGTGAGATATCCAACCGCATCGACATCACGATTAGAGGTAATAGCAGTTGGACTTGAAGTAAACAGATCCTGCGACTGCGATTGTAAGCCACCATTGTTTTCAGCCATAAACAAAGTAAAAATTCTCAAACTCCAAAAAAAGAAAGTAAACGGAGGCTAAACAAATCACGCCAGTCAAATGGATACAATTCTTTTACTCAGTTAGCGCTTTCATGCAAGACACTGCTTGCACTTCTTCAGACAAAGTAAAAATGAAACACTTTACATTTTATAATACTAAGTGCTTGAACCAAACCCACAGTTAATTAGATAATTAATTAGTTACCCAATTAAGTCAACAATTCAGCAACCATACAAATCTTGACTTAAGGAAATAAGCATACATAAAAATATGTTGGTGTAAAAAAATCACGAACACCTATTAACCAAACCAAATGCCTAGCATATACTTATAAAATATGATTCATTTTAAATTATTATCATATCTTAAATTTACCACATTAGATTAGATACCACATTAATGGTAAATACAACTGTGAGACCCAAGGAGTTGTTTACCTTGCAAAATGCAAAGAATGTCCTGCTTACTACTTCGGTAAAACCGAAAGATTATTAAAGAACAGAATCTATAAGCATTTGTATGCTATATCTAGAAAAAACTCTGCAAATGCTTTAGCTAAGCATGTTATGGACAACGACTCTCATAGTTTCTTGTTTAATATAGTAGAAAAGGTTGATAAAAATCCCAGAGGGGGGCCATGGTATTTGAAGCTACAAGAATGTGAACTTCTTTGGCAGCTAAAAACTAATGCCCACATTTATCCGGGCATTAATGATGCATGTTCTATTAAATGTCTGCTTAATATTAAAGCTTTAGAGAGATAGGTGAATTTTTAATGTGTAACATTTGTATATATAAATGACATTTTTTAAAATATTTCAATGATTTAATATTTCAATATTTTATTTTCTGTTAATAATATGCAGTTTATTTGGTTGTACATTTAGAAATGGACTTGGTTTTGTATATTATATTTTATAATATAATACATAATATATACAATATATATATAATGAACTTTATTTTAATTTAAATTTAAGATATGATAATAATTTAAAATGAATCATATTTTTTAAGTATATGCTAGGCATTTGGTTTGATTAATAGGTGTTCGTGATTTTTTTACACCAACATATTTTTATGTATGCTTATTTCTTTAAGTCAAGATTTGTATGGTTGCTGAATTGTTGACTTAATTGGGTAAACTAATTAATTATCTAATTAACTGTGGGTTTGGTTCAAGCACTTAGTATTATAAAATGTAAAGTGTTTCATTTTTACTTTGTCTGAAGAAGTGCAAGCAGTGTCTTGCATGAAAGCGCTAACTGAGTAAAAGAATTGTATCCATTTGACTGGCGTGATTTGTTTAGCCTCCATTTACTTTCTTTTTTTGGAGTTTGAGAATTTTTACTTTGTTTATGGCTGAAAACAACGGTGGCTTACAATCGCAGTCGCAGGATCTGTTTACTTCAAGTCCAACTGCTATTACCTCTAATCGTGATGTCGATGCGGTTGGATATCTCACAGTTTTAATTCAACAGCTAACACAGCGTGTTGAAGTATTAGCAACCAAGGTCGAGTCCCAGAATGTTTCCAGCATGCCGGTAGTGCGACCGAAAGCAGGGGCAATTTTTCAAACGCTTCCACCTTTGGGTTTTGCATCCGTTAACAATGTACCAACTATTTTTGCAGGCGGGACAAGTTCCAATGTTTCCCCTTCATCCAGCTTACCTCCTGGACAAGGTAACGAGCAAGTAATTCAAACTGAAAACGGGGTTTCACGTGAGAACAACAGCTGTTCCAACAATTTACCTACCTTGGAGGAGTTTTGTAAGGTTTCTGACATCAACCTACATTCAGGTAGAAATGCAGGCACGGAAAATCAACAGGGTAACCCCGAAAATGATAATAACTCTAATATTGTAACCAACCTTAAACAACTGGATGGTTATTTGTTAAAATTTAAGAAGCTGCAAGTTGAAGTCATCTATTTACGTGAATGCATAAACTTGAAAATAGTTCCCAAAGGACTCCGGCAATGGAAGTACCCATCAGGTACACTGAAACATACTGAATTCCATTCCCGCTTAATTCATCACTTTGATCAGCAGGGGTTTCAGCTATTGGAACTGCTGATTGAAGAATATACTAACCAAATGACATTATTAAAAGACAAATTAAACACTATGGATACTCTGATAAAGACAGATCCTTGTTTCTCTCGTTATGAGTACGATTATACCAGGATTTTTTCGAGTATCAGTGTTTTAATTAACAAAATTGGCGATACGAAAAGGAGGAAAATACAAAGGGATCTTTCCGCTTATGAAAAAGGAGCTGCTTATCCCGATCCGCCTGTAAGTAAAAGTACGTATGTTAGTCCTCCTTTTTCTGTACGTACACACAATAACCCTTTGGTTATGGACACACAAGGCGTAAGGGAAAGTGACTTAGATAACTTCCTCAATACGGATAATAGTCAACTTACGGACATTGAGGTATCACCTCAAGCCCCGAGGCGAAGTGACCGGATAAGCGATAAGAAGAAGGCTGGTAATCAACAAAATCAAGGGAACGGTAATCACCCGCAGGATTTTCCACGCAACCAGCACGGTCCTCGGAAGAAAACGGGTTGGACCCGCAAAGGCCACAACAGGTTCGCATCCAACAAGAAGAAAGGCCGATAGATGTAAAGTATGGGAACAATGAATGGTCTGTTAATATTTTGAAAAGCAAGAGCAATGACTTTAAGGTTTATAATTATACAGACTTTGACATTTGTTCAGACTTCATTGAACTTTTATCAAAAGGTTTTTCTTATGCTGTGCCACCTAATTTTGACATCGCCAGGGTATTATGCGATGTTAAAATGTTTGTACGGAAATTAAATTTAAAGGTACTTTTTGGGGGCAGCGTCAGTTTACAATCTAGAACAGAAAATGTACCAAGTGTGTTTAACCCCCCTTTAGACAACAACCTAATGACTTTTGAAAAAATTTCTGAGGTTCACTTAAGAAGCCTACATAATGAAATTTGTAAAAGTAAAAATAAGACTTTAGGATGTAAGGAAAGAGAATTAATTACACATATTAGAATACATGAAATACGTGTAATGAAGCCCGATAAGGGTGGGGGGGCTATTCTAATGTATGAAAATGACTACTTAAAGAAAATGCACTTGTTACTTTCTGGTGAAGAATACAAATTAGTATCACTTAATGAGTTCAATCAAGCTTATAAAAGAATTAAAGACTATTTAAGTGAACTGTTTATAGAAGGGAGTATCACATTGGATTTATATCACTATTTATCCATGGCAGCACCTATTACACCGGTGCTATTCGGTATTCCGAAACTACATAAAAACATTCAAGACCCCCCTTTTAGGCCCATAATTGATGGACGGAATTCCATTACTTACTCCTGTGCTAAATGGGTGGACAATAAACTTAAAGAATTCCTCAGGACTGAAAGCCAGATATGCAAAGATTCTTGGCACATCTTGAGGAGTCTTAATAAAATTTCGTTTCAAACTGAATTAATATTCGTGACAGCAGATGTCAAAAATTTATATACCGTTATCCCCCATGCAACAGGATTGGAGTGGGCACGTGAATTTTTAATACAAAAGAAGTGCCCAGGGAGTCAAGTAGACCTTATTATTTCTATTTTGGAAATTATTTTGGCAAACAATTACTTTATGTTCAGAAAAGATATATATTTACAAACAACAGGAGTAGCGATGGGCTCTCCAGCCGGCGGTAGTTTTGCAAACACCGTCATGGCTTTCTGGGAACGGACATTCCTTTTTCCCTATAACTTATTTCAGGAAATTATTGTCTGGTACACACGCTATCAGGATGACATTCTAATGATAGCTAATTGTGGAAGAGACAAAATTATCGAGCTAATTAGCGAAACGAATTCTTTTGTCTCTTTCCTTGAATTTACTTATGAAATTGGAGAGGCATCTATTAACTTTCTTGACATTAATATTAGTAAGGACATGATAAAAAATGTTTTTGTCACTAAAATATATCGAAAGCCAACATATAGCAACTCTTTCCTACACTTCACAAGTTGCCACCCCTATTTTCAAAAGAAAGGGGTAGTAAAAGGTCAACTTGTCCGAGCCTCTCGAATGTGTTCCACAGAGGAGGGTTTCGAGGAAGAATGTAGGAAACTTTGGGAAATGTTTGAAAATAGAGGCTACCCCAATAAACTTTTGAACGCAGTTTTTGCGGAAATTAAAAACAAAAGGAAAGAGGGAATATTTGGGCCACTATTTAATGGGGCATCCATTGATATGGAGAATGAAATTCATGATACTAATATTAGTAATGTTGAGCCAGATAATATGAACCAAAGTAATAACAATAATAATTACAGCGTTGGTTTTTTAACACAATTCAACTTGTATTCCCCACAAGTTCGAAACATTTTACAAAGTAATTGGGAATTAATAATGCAAGACAGGAAGCTATATTCTTTACTGGGTCCAAAGTTGAGTGTAGTTTATAAAAGAGCTCCTTCCATGAAAAATTTATTTGAGCATCCTATTAAACCTTATAAAATGAACAAAGGGATGTTCAAATGTGGGCGATGTAATTACTGTAAGTATATACAAATAGGGTCCAATTTTATGATAAGGGGCACTAGATACCACATTAATGGTAAATACAACTGCGAGACCCAAGGAGTTGTTTACCTTGCAAAATGCAAAGAATGTCCTGCTTACTACTTTGGTAAAACCGAAAGATTATTAAAGAACAGAATCTATGAGCATTTGTATGCTATATCTAGAAAAAACTCTGCAAATGCTTTAGCTAAGCATGTTATGGACAACGACTCTCATAGTTTCTTGTTTAATATAGTAGAAAAGGTTGATAAAAATCCCAGAGGGGGGCCATGGTATTTGAAGCTACAAGAATGTGAACTTTTGGCAGTTAAAACTAATGCCCATATTTATCCGGGCATTAATGATGCATGTTCTATTAAATGTCTGCTTAATATTAAAGCTTTAGAGAGATAGTGGAATTTTTAATGTGTAACATTTGTATATATAAATGACATTTTTTTAAAATATTTCAATGATTTAATATTTCAATATTTTATTTTCTGTTAATAATATGCAGTTTATTTGGTTGTACATTTAGAAATGGACTTGGTTTTGTATATTATATTTTATAATATAATACATAATATATACAATATATATATAATGAACTTTATTTAAATTTAAATTTAAGATATGATAATAATTTAAAATGAATCATATTTTATAAGTATATGCTAGGCATTTGGTTTGGTTAATAGGTGTTCGTGATTTTTTTACACCAACATATTTTTATGTATGCTTATTTCTTTAAGTCAAGATTTGTATGGTTGCTGAATTGTTGACTTAATTGGGTAAACTAATTAATTATCTAATTAACTGTGGGTTTGGTTCAAGCACTTAGTATTATAAAATGTAAAGTGTTTCATTTTTACTTTGTCTGAAGAAGTGCAAGCAGTGTCTTGCATGAAAGCGCTAACTGAGTAAAAGAATTGTATCCATTTGACTGGCGTGATTTGTTTAGCCTCCGTTTACTTTCTATCTTCCAGTTATTGTTGTGGCAATGTGCAGCTCACTACAGTGTGTGGCTCACTGTGACATGGATTCCCATAGGTGGAGCATATCCATTAAGCCTGAGTTAGGCATGGTTGTGTTGGCCAACAGAGATCATCTCTGAGTAAATGAGATGCCACAGAGTAAAGCTGGAGTTTATTTAGTCTGGCTGCATAGGCCATATGTTGGAGGCCAGTATTTCCCTTAGCGAGGTACATTTTTGGACCTCCCAGCTGTTGGAAGTGTCTTCTGAGGTACATCCCAAATGGGTTATTATACCCTATGATGGGACTGATGAGTGATGAGTAAAGGGGCACTATAACCCCAGTATGTCTAGATGGGAATCCTTTATTAATCAGATGGCCTACATCGAAGGATGTCCTAACAACTTTGGAGATATGATTGTCAAAGGTGAGATCACTATCTACCTTAGTTCCCAGATACCCCATTACCTTGTCCATATTAAAGTGGCGGCCACTTATGTGTTAATATGTGGGTGCATAATATTCCACAATGGAATGACCATGCAGTTAGTGGCACTTGGCTTGAGGCCATGACATTGACACCCTGTGATGGTCTTTTTGTGGCCCCTTGAAAGATGTCTGTGCAAGCTGGACTATCAATCATGGCTCCCAGTTCGCAGTCATCGTCAAACATGGTCTGCCATAGTCCACCTGTGTTTACCTGTACCGCTGAGAAGTATATGCCAAACAGTAGGGCTCCCATGACTGAGTCCTGTGGGGCACCAGTCATGACTGGTCAAGAGTTGGACCTGGAGATTGCTAGTCATACCTTGTGGGTTCTTTGTGTAAGCCCGTTGGCAACCCAACCTATGATGTATGGGTGTATGTACAGGCTGGTGTGTTTTTCAATAATACCTGAGTGGGGCATGGTGTCAAAAGCCTTGGTGAGGTCCAGATAGTATCTGTGAACCATCTCAACCATCATCTAACGTCTTGGTGACTGTATGTAAGACATCAAACAGGTTCAGTAGGCATGAACTGCACTCAACCAAGCTGACCTGGGTTGGGTCACATGTTCGGAGGTTACCAATGTCTTTGTTAATAAGTGCCATGAGGATGCAATCCATACCATTGCAGACCAGGTTAGTCAGGCTTATGGGGTGGTAGTTACAATGGTCAGTTGTGATTCCACCTTGATGGAGTGGAATAACCGTTTCCACGCACCATTGTATGGGCATGTAGCCTGTGGAAAGGCTGTGGTTGGAAAGCTTAATTAGGTGGGGGGGGGTCAGGTTGCCTTGTACAGTTTGCAAGATGCAATCTGGGACAACACCTGCCTCCATTGATGCTGTGTTCTGTTGTTAGAGAGGGCCATTTCCACCTGTGTGTCTCTGATGTGTGGGATACTGTACCTTTCGGGTAGTGTTGTGGGCTCTTTAGGGGGTGAAGTATGCACTGAATGTATCTGCAAGGATGTTGGCAATATCAGTAGGGTCAGCATATTTTGTGCTATATTTCTTTACCCATTCTTTACCCATTCCTCCTTTAATCTGCTTGTTTTCCTGTTTACCACAGTAAAATATTCTAATAACTCCCTATACCTTGTCCTTTCCTGCTCTTCCTTACATTTCTAGACTTGTGCCTTGCTTCCTATCTCCTGCTGTTCTAATCTCAGGCCCACTACCTCTGCATTTAGCTAGAACCCTACACACGTTCCTCTCCCTTTCTTTCTCTTTCACTGATTGTTTTTTCTCAGACTTTCCTTTTGGGTTTAACCCTGCTCCATTCGCCCTCGCTACGCTCGGACCCACTTCACTCCCCTACCCAACCACCATTTTCACCCACCCCCTGTACTATTTCTTTTATACTTAACCATCCCTCACCTTCCTGCCCAGCCATCCACTACAATTCCACTTCCTGTCTATTACCACTCCCACAATCCAACATCAAATCACACTTAACATATTCACCTACTTTATAATTATTTCTTACAGTTCCCCTCTTCCCTCCTTAACCAAACTACTCATCATGCTGCATCTACTTATATCTGCAACATTACTCACTATGCTCTCTGTTACTACCTCCTATCACTTCTACCTCTCAAATCCATTCTTTTGTTCCCCTACCTCACACTCACACTGCAGCTTTCCTACTTCATCTTCTTTTTCCATCTCTCCAGACCTATTTAACTCTACTACCACAACTCTGTACAAAAGTCACATATTTCAAATTCTCAAACCAGCTAATAGGACTAAATCTAGACCTCCCAAATACTATCTACTTTTAACATCAGGTGCATTTCTCTATAAACAATTACTCTCCTCAGAGGGCATCCACCCCAACCCTGGCCCCTCTTCACCTTGCCCCTCCCTCTCCCCCTTTATCTACCTTAATTACCTCCTCCTCACAACCCTCTTCCAACAACCAACCAGATATACAACCTCAGTCCCATTTCCCAATACCTTGCAAACCCCTAACCTTTTATTCACCAAACATTCAAAGCCTAGCAAATAAAATTACTGAACTACACTCTTGGTTAGCTTACAACACCCCTCACATCCTATCCCTAACAGAAACATGGCTCAAGCCTCATACCACAAACAGTGAAATACTCCCTTCTGGTTACAACATCTACCGCTCTGATAGAACGTCAAAGAAAGGAAGTGGTGTAGCCATCCTCTACTCTAACAGTCTTCTTTCACGTTACCCCACACCTATTCCTAACTTCCACCCTGCTGAACTCCTCATTTTCAATCTTCATCTGAATCCTCACAAAAACTTGCTATTGCTTCCATCTATATTCCTCCTGTCAACAATATACCCATTCTCAAAAACGTACTATCCTGGTTCTATCTCAACATACCCTATGAAACACTCATCCTTGGTGATGTCAATATAGACTGATCAAAATTTTCTACTGACTATCCCTTACTCAGTATTCACCTTCATGGTTTCCACCAATTCATTTCTACCCCCACTCGTTTCCACAAAAACTATACCTTCAGCTCCACAATAGATTGGATTCTTACTAACTCCCCTCAACATTACCACCAGCCCAAAACCCTACCAGACTCCCTTAGTGACCATCTCCCTACCTCTATCCTAAGATATGACCCACACACTCCTAAACCCCACTTCTTTAGAGATTGTCAGAAACTATCTGCATTTAACTCTTCACAGTTTAACTCACTTCTACAAAACATTGACTGGTGCATCCTTAGACAACTTCCCCTAAATGATGCCGTTGACACTTTTAATAGCATTTTCCTGAATACTCTGGACTCCCTAGCTCCCTCATGGATGATCAGAGTGAAATCTAATCATGCCCCCTGGCTTTCAAAAGAAACTAAGACTATCATGAAACAAAGAGACAGTGTCTGGAATGCCTAGATCAAAACTAAACAAACTCCTCATCTTCTCAAATACAGACAACTACATAATCTTGCCAAAAAACAGACAATTATAGACAACAAAAATAATTTTATAGCTCAGGCCAGCATAAACATAGATATAACTCCGGTAAACTCTGGTCACCACTTAATAGCATCCTTTACCCAGACTCTCCCTCTAACCCATCCCCTACCCAAACTCAACTCTGGAGGAAACAGCTACCCTACTTAATTCCCACTTCATTTCCTCCATTCAAAATCTCCTACCCTCTCAACCTAACTCCTACTCCTTATCTGACCCAACACCCACCCCCAATAACACTTTTTTCTCCTTCCAGCCACTTCCCACTTCTTACATCAAATCTCTACTACTCAAACTTAAAGCCTGCTCTCTCTCTACTGATAAATTACCTCCCTCCTTCCTCAGACTTGCAACTGACTCTATTGCCTACCCAGTGACTATATTAATTAATAGATCTATGCTAGAATCTACTGTTCCTACTCTTTGGAAATCTTTCTACACTACCCCTATCATAAAGGAGGCAACTCCACTGACCTTACCAACTATCGATCTATTGCCATTCAATCTCCCCTATCTAAGATACTAGAAAAATGTATCCATACACAGCTTCTAAACCACCTTCTCAAACACAACTTACTCACCCCTACACAACATGGTTTCCGTCCATATCACAGCACTTCTACTGCTCTACTCTCCTTCACCCACACCATTGCAGAATCCCTGGACAATAATAAACCTACCTCCTGTCTCTTTCTAGACCTCTCCAAAGCTTTTGATACAGTATCTCATCCTTTACTTCTATCTAAACTTGCAAACTTTCACCTATCCTTCTCCACCCTCAGCTGGTTCACTAGCTATCTATCTGGACGCCAACAATCAGTCAAATGGCTCTCCTCCTATTCTCCTTTCCTGCCTATCTCTACTGGTGTTCCACAAGGTTCTATCTTAGGCCCCCTTTTATTCAACATCTTCACCAATGACCTCTTCACCTCTTGCAATCAGTCATCTCTCATACAATATGCTGATGACTCCACTATTATCTAGAGCCGACAACATCTCTGACCTACACACTCTAACCCAAAAAGCTCTACTTTCCAATGAACAATGGCTTTCAAAAAACGTACTAATCCTCAATCCCAAAAAAAACAAGCTCTTGCTCTTCCTCCCCGGTTCTCTTGCTCAGCATAGATCATCCTTTGTCATTACGTCTTGTAATAATACAGCCATCCAACCTGACACCCACACTAAACTCTTAGGGGTCATCATTGATGATGAACTAAAATTCGATCAACATATACAACAATGCATAAAGAAAACCCATCAGAAACTAAGTCTCCTATATCGGAACAGAAAATACCTCACTCCTGAGGCTAGACTCACCCTTGGACAAGCCCTTCTCCTCCCCTCTCTCCTCTATGCCGCCCCAGTTCTCACAAATATTCAAACTACTACCCTGAACAAACTTCAACAAACCTACCACAAAATAGCCAGATTCATTACTAACTCCCCAAACAACACGCACTACTGTATTGCCTTAAAGTCTCTACAATGGCTGGAGCTCCCACAACTACTACATCTTTACCAATTTCACATGCTGCACTCTATGCTCTTTAAACCCTCCTGCTGTCCATCTCTATCTCTCCTTGTTTCTATCTACACCCCTTCTAGATCTATCCACACCTCAAATCAGCAATTGCTCGATATCTACCATCCTAATAGGTCTGTAGGTTCATAGGTTCATAGGTAGGTACTAGGCTATTGGCCCTAGAGCCTATACAAGCCCTGCCAAAAAGGTACCCTGTCTTTTGCCACCCAAGAAAATTATTTTCCTGTGCCACTGTCGAGCAGAGCCACAGAGGTGACCCCTGGGGTGAATTTCCTATTTCCCATCCAATCATCAAGATTTTTCTTGAAGAGTGCTAATGAGGAGCTTTGTTTGATATAAATAGGTAGTTTATTCCAGAGTATGGGAAGTCTCTGGAACAGGAATCTATCCCTCCAGCATGTTCTGTTTATTGTGGTGACAAGGTTTAGGTCCCTAGAGCATGTAGCTCGGAGGGATTGGGATTACTTTAAGTGGAGCATGTCCAACAGCTCTGGGTTTAACATTGCTTTGTATGTTAGGCAGAGATCACCTCTGAGTAGGCGATATGTGACAGAGTAAAGCTAGCATTTTTTGAGACGGTCTGCATAGGGCATCTGTTTGAGGCAAGTAATCCTCCTTGTGAGGTATTTCTGCAGCCTTTTCAGTTGTTGTAGATGTCTTGAGAGGTACATACCAAAAGGGGAGTTGTACTCTATAATGGGTCTAATGAGTGATGAGTAGAGGGGAAGCAACCCTACAAACATTCTGTGGCCCAAGCTTGGAATAAACTTCCCCTGGATATACGCTCTACCTCTCACTCTCCCACTATTTAAAAAAGAACTGAAGACACATTTATTCAACTCCAGAACCTGTCCCTGCTATGACCCTACTTAGCTCCCCCTCCCTCCACACTCATATCACTCTACGTAGATCTTACTGACACTCTTGACTCTCCCCCATTGTTCAGCAACAAAGAATTTAATTTTGTCAAAAAAATAAATAAATTTAATTTTTAAATTTATTTTCTCTTTTTAATTATAATCTTCACATGTAGTTGTTTACTTCTGTTGCTTACTATTATTGTTTGTAATACTTGTTTTTCTTGTACTGTAATTATATATTGTGTTTTCTGGAGCTTTTCTCCTCGGGTTTCCACTGAAAATGGGACAAAATCCCAGTTGGACTAACCCGGTTAACAAATGTCAATAAATAAATAATAAATAAAAATATTTCACAGGCACAGTGCAAATTTGTGTGTCACCTCTTAGATCCTTGACATAGCCAAAGAAGGCTTTGTGGTTCTCTTTCGAATCATTGCGTATTTTCCTGCTGATGTTAGCCTTTGATGATGTCATGAGGGACCTACTTATCATGCTAATTGTGGTTATGGATGTCTGCCCTTCATGGGATTTGCTGTTTGTCTGGAACACTGCCCTACTTCTGTTGTATAGCTTGTTTATTGCAGAAGTCCACCAGACTGGTGTCCTTGTCTAGGAGGAGTGAGTCTTTGTTTACCAGTGATGGCATGAACCATACATCCAGGTAGGTGCTTATAGATTGCATTTGTATATCTGTCTGTAGCTTGAGCAGTGTTTCCCCTTAGAGTGGAGGCTGCAAAACCCCCAGCCCTGTCACTAGTAGTATAAATTTAGCTGTAGGAAAGGTATACACTGTGGTATCCATGGATGGGGGAGATGCTTGGGTGTGGAAACAGTGAATAGTTCATCATCAGATCTAACCAGTGACCGGTTAACCTCTGCTATGGTGCACCTGTTGCCCATGTTGGTGATGACCACTTCTAGTATGTTTTCACCCCTCGTTAGGGAGGTTACCACCTGGTACAGGGCATATGAGGTGATAAATCCCAGGAAGCCCTGGGACTGGAAGTGAGTACTGGAGTAAGTTTTCCAGTTAATGGTATGGTAGTGGATATCAACCAATGCCAGGGTGTGCAATAGGACTGTCATGTTCTTCACTGTCTCCAGGTAGGTGGAGTTGTGGTCCTGGGGAATGGAGGGTGATCCGTAGCAGGCCACAGTTTACATTACAGTTGTGGCTGATGTTAGCTGCACATGGATGATCTCAGAGGTATCATGCTGCCCCACTAACCTGGAGGTGTAGGTTTCCCTGATTAATATGGATAAACCCCCTCCATGTCTGTGTCAGTCCATGTTCTGTGGCTGAAATGTGTGGTATGGGTTGTAGTCTGGTAGTGCTGGTGTGCTCTCAGGAGCCTTAAGGCAGATCTCAGCTACTGCACAGATGTTGACGTTGTTCATCCTGAGGAGTGCTGTGAGTGCATGCATGTTGTGATCACAACCCCCTGGTGTTAAGCAGCATAACCCTCATTGATTCTGCTATTTTGCTGTGTATGGAGCTGGTATTCACCTTTGAGACTTTCCTAAATAAGCCAGCATGGGGGCGCCCATAGCCTTGGCCAGTATTCCAAAGCCTAAGGCTGACACATAGGCCGGAATGGTATTGTTGCATGCATGTTTCCCATCTGTGCTTGTTTTTCATCTCTCCTGTAGGTAACCTACTGGTAAGCAATAGAAAGCCTTAAACTTATGCAAGTCTTCTAGCTTCCAAGATAGGCTTTTGGAGTGACTAAGTATTAGTGTTCTGTATGTTCTTACTGTACTTAACTGTTTCCTGAATACATGGTGATTTCTCACTGTATATTGTGATCTGAAGGTCTGTTTATTCACATATTATGGCTGTGATGGCCTGCACTTTAGAGGTTCACAGATAGCCTACTACCTATGTGCCCAAGGGCAATTAGAAGCATAGCTACAATGTGTTGGTTCATAGGTTCATAGGTTCATAGGTTGATACTAGGCTATCAGCCCTATGGCCTATACAAGCCTAGCCAGAACAATTCCCTGGCTATTTTTTCCCACACTATTTACTTCCCTGGACCCCTGTCTAGCAGGGCGACTGACGTGATCCCCGGGGTGAATTTCCTTTCTCCCATCCAGTTGTCAAGGTTCCATTTGAAGAGGACTAAAGAGGCACTCTGCTTGACATGTATGGGCAATCTATTCCAGAGTCTGGGGAGTCTCTGGGTCAGGAACCTATCCCTCCAGCATGTTTTGTTTATTGTGATGACAAGGTTTAGATCCCTGGAGCATGTGACTCTGAGGGATTGGGATTTCTTTAAGTGTAGCATGTCCAACAGGCTTTCTCCGCGCCATTGATGAAGTAATTGAGCCTTTGTCAAGCATAGCCAATGAAGCAATTCCAGGCAGAGTTGCTGGAAGCTGTTGAAGTCTGGGGTTTTGGAGGGTGATAGGGGCACTTAGTGATCTAAAGAGGGCATGTTAATGTGACAATTCAACAACATTCAATTTCCCCAACAGGTCTCGCAGCTATCAAACTGGACAGGCTCCTCACCCCCTGGCTGTATGGTTCTGGGACACATGATCCCAGGGGTGCATATTCTGTTACCCATTCACACAACAAGGTTTCCCTTGAAGTGTATCAGTGAGGGGCTATGCCTAATGTAGTTCAGAATGTAATGTATTGTCTCACAGAACTTAGCCTAGCTTGCACATATAAATCATCTAAATAGGAAATAGGTGGAAGCAACGTTAATGTCAACAGTGTAATGGTTACAGCATCTGCATAGTATCTGTGCATTCGAGGTCCAAATCCCAATAAAGGCGGGAATGTTTATCATGTTCAAAAGTATACCTTAACCACCGCTTGCAAAAATAGGTAGTAATCGTCTGTATAATAAACATTCGAAACACCCATATAAACCCATGTGTGCTGGAGAGTACAGTCAACAGAGAATGTAATGTTATGTAAGCACATAATGAGATGTGACTTCACTGACATGTATATATCCTGAGTAGTTAGCGGATGTGGCTGTGTTTGCGCGCACAGGTTATACGTTACAAAGTTTGTTTAACTGTGTTTAACTGCTGCTATAATGTCACACAAACAGTTTTAAACATGCTTACTACTGCTTAAATGAGCCTTATTCTGAAGTAAAAAAGTAAAGCATCGCAGGTGTTGAACCCTGGACCATGCACACTATAGTCATGGGACTTACCACTAAGCCATCTGAGGTATATGCATGTTTAACAGTCTTGAGACTACACCTTATACCATATGCATTCCACTGTAATGATCACAAATGGGGCAGTCAGTTTGTGTACATATGTACAGTACATTGTAATGTACTGTAGTTTGTAAACCAACACATTCCAGTCTACATATGTATTACTGTTACAAATTAATACGAAATATATATATATATATATATATATATATATATATATATATATATATGTATATATATATATATATATATATATATATATATATATATATATATATATATATATATACGTCAGTGATGTTTGCACATAGATATATATATATATATATATATATATATATACACACACACACACACACACACACACATATATATATATATATATTATACAGTCACATCAATAGCCATATATATATATATATATATATATCTATATATATATATATATATATATATATATATATTTATAAACATTTATGAACACACTTCGTAACACAGAAGCACTCCAAAGGAATTGAAGTGTACACAAAACACATGCAGCTCTGGTATTATATCTATTATTAATCTAATTCCCCATAGAAAGGATGGTTGTTGTGTATGTGAAAACTGGGGTGGGGGAGGAATGATGGGTAATTAAATCATGCATCAGAAAGGACCTGGGTCAGATGTTCAATAAGTGAACTGGAGGGGTATACATGGAGTATGGGGACAATATAAAAAGGACACAAAACAAGAAACTTTTTCATTCATAATACACCCTGTCATGTCACATTGCAACACCTAATTTCACAAACATATGAACATTAACATGTACCAGACATATGTACACCAGTAGTGAGGAATGCCTGTAGTAGAATGTATATTCTAAACACCATAACATTTGTACATATCTCAGATGCCTTAGTGGTAAAGTCAGTGACTGTGGTGTTCATGGTCCCGGGTTCAAGGGCTGCTAAGTTATTTTGAGGGCTAGAATAAGGGCTGTTGGATGCAGGTGGATTAAAGCACTCTTAAGCAGTTGTAAGCAGGTGACCACGGGTTTGCGCGATGGTAAGCGGTGCTGAAACATAGTAAACTGAGAAGCACTTCACAGGTTTAACCTTTGCTTAACGTCGTGCAGACCACGGGCAAACCTGCTTACAACTGCTTAAATTTGCTTTATTCACATTTTCCCTACCCGTGCCTACTCTGAGAGGTAAAATAATACCACCTTCCAGGATTAGAACTGGCAGCCATGTAATCCATCTTCGGAATAACCTAACACTAAGCTACCTGAGTTGTACCTATCCCAGTTGTGTATGCAGACAGGTTAAAACACAAAAGGGAGGAATATGTTGAAATAGGACAACCCACCATGTACCCAATGAAAGGTGTATGCTCATATATATATATATATATATATATATATATATATATATATATATATATAAATAGATATAGCGAGAGAGAGAGAGAGAGAGAGATACATAGAGACATGTCGATATATACAGATCTACATATATATATATATATATATATATGTAGCTATATAGATAGGTTAAAAAACATCTGCACATCTATGGAGGTAAAGATACACATATGCAATAATATATATATATATATATATATATATATATATATATATATATATATATATATACACATATACATGTATAATTATATATATATACATATATATAGAAAGGATAACATGGTATAACATGGACCATAGCAGTCACACATTCCACCCCCCCAAACAATATGAACATAACATATGAAGAGTATATGCCAATACACTATTACAAATATGTTCTATCGATACGTTCACCAAGAAAACTGCAATAACTGCAAATATCCATGACAGAAATGAACAGACAGCTTTCATTTTGCAAAACTTTATTACATTCTGATGTATTTCCAAAAGGATTCAAGGACTAACAGTACCTACATGCTATACAGAAAGCATTTAACAGTACCTTAATGAATCAGCCTGCAATTACCATAGTATTAGTCCACTAAGGGATAAGTGTTCACATAGGGAAAGAACACCCACACACATATAGACGTTGTATAAAAGGGGTTCCTACACACCTGCATGTGCTATGTACATCCACCAACATCTACCCCACAACCAAAATAATTCCATCAATACGTACTGTCATACCATAAACAATTATTCAACTACTGTACAACATCTGCTGAAACCTTAACATACCTGGACACAGACACACTAACATGGCCCTATGTGAAATAGTTGCTGTTATACAATTGAACAGCTGCTGATGTTAAAGGGTTTGTATGAACTAATCCCGTTTCAGAGGGCTGAAAGGTTTATACACCAGGAAGTGTTACTGAGTACTAATTATCAGCACAGTATGATACACAGTAACACCAAACTAAATATGTCTGGTAAGCACACTGTAAATCCCCTAACATTATATGCATAGCTATGCAGCCTTGAACTGGCCAAACAACCTGGCCTGACTGAAACATATGCAAAAGTATTTGGTACAGACAAACTCTACACAAGTAGCAATGTTCAGAAATATAACCGCAGTACTCACATTTAGACCAAATCCTCTAGGCATTACACACAGTATATTACTGTTCTTCTCAATACAGCTGTTTCAATAGATTCCAAACAACACTTCCAGGCTGTCATCCTCACAAGTAAGGCAAAGGGACAACGCCCAAGTAAAGTACTCAGTTATACTCCAGTGTTGCTATGGTATTGGCTAAGGCAGTAGCAGCGCAGCTGATGTGCATGTAATTAGCTACTTAGGAACACCAATTAGTTATCGGGATTGCACATGTTACTGATCTGTAACTATAAAAGGTTGCCTTGTCACACATTCAAACAATCTGTATCTACCTGTAGGACAGTACAAAACACTGAAAGACGAACTGAAAATGAGTATTATACTAGTCAATAACACCTCCAGTTACTAAGAAGGTATGTATAACATCTAGTATGTCTGTGTATGTAGTACCTATTCTGTAAGAATTACAGTGTAATCAATGCATATAGTGGAAATAGCTATCTTGTGATGTACTGTTGAGCAGTAGTAATGCTTGTAGTATTCTATGTGTGTACTGCTGTAGGTCACAAGGCAAACTCCTCATACACCACAAGGGATGATATGGTCTTGGAACTCACCAATTCGCTTCCAGCCACTGTCAGTGTCAGGAATGGTCCAGCAAATATGTGCTATAACAGGGGATAGTTTATGTTGATATATTGTAACAGTCGCCATATGTATGGGTGAATAAGTAAGATGAACATGTCAAAGGTGGGCTTACTGTGCAAATATGGTTTGCATTGTGGGATATTGTGCCAATAACTGTGTAATGTACAGTATTTTAGGCAGATCTGTATTCCATTCTACATAGCAGTTCTGTTATGTTATGCAAACAGTAGTTATGTCTATTGGCAATTACATAATCAATAACGGGAAACATATCATTTGTATTCATCTGACAGTTTAGCAGCATGATAGCAAAGATAATTGGAAAGGCTAGGTAACTATCCATGCATATAACACATGTAATATCCACCTCTCTAGTATCGTATGCAAGCAATAACAGCTGTGCATGTGTACATGTTATGCAAATGTGTAGTGACCCTTGTTACAGGGCTGGACCTCTCTAGTATCGTTTGCAAGCAATAACAGCTGTGCATGTGTATATGTTATGCAAATGTATAGTGACCCTTGTTACAGGGCTGGGCCAAATGGCTATGTGCACATCTACATAGAGTGGATATTGAGAGTCGAGACACACTGGTTGAACTACCAGGTTTGTGTAGCCTAACCTCTCATTGCCAACCTAACAGCCGCTTGCACATACTGTATGTAAGGTAGTGCACAGCACTGGTAATGAAACAGGTTGCATATCATCTTTAACTCCAGTGTAACATCTGCAGTAGGAGTGTAGGATGTAGGAGACTGCTGCCCATGTGTAATAGCTGCTTCATAGGTGATGGCTTACACTATCTGATTATATTCTGATCATGTTGATAGTGGCATCAGAGTCTATTTTTACATGACTCTGTTTGGAGAGTGGGTGTCTATGCCCAACAGAGCTCATGGCCTTTCATGGCCTTGGTAGATATATAAGTATATACCCAGAGAAGGAAACAGACCTGTAGACACTTGCATCATTTGTAATCAACTAATAGGATGTGATGTGCTCCTTAGAGGAGGATTGCTGCTAAAGGTAGCTACAATGTTTCCATAATAGCCAGTGTTGTCATGTCCATAACACAAATATGTACATGTGAGCATCACTGTCTAAAACATTTTCTTAAGCAATAAATAAACTAAATACAGTACTTGGTACTTGTAGTACTGAATGCTCATGCAGGCATGTCCACTAGTCAGCTACTGGAGTTTACTAATGTTAGCTTTGTGTATGTGGCCATCCTGGGGGAATGTAATCTCTATGCCATGTACACTGCCAAACCCACCTAACACCCCACCCCACACATTGTTTAGGATGCAGCTACAGGGGTAAGCTGGAAGGCAGCCCAGTCTACAGCCATGACTGGACTGGACAGTCATGAGGTGTAGGTTAACACATGCATCTCATCATTACAACCAACACATACCCTTACCAGAACAAAGCAAGGACACCCACACACACTACCAGAAATCATACACATTCACAGATGCTTCTAAGTATCTGGCCAAACAAGTGACCTCCCAAGCTGGAAGAGACAGACAATGAAATACACAAACTGTATGACATAGTTTGCATAATTGTGCAACACCTCAGAACACATGGCTGGAAACATGCCCAACAGTACTCATTTGTGAATGCAAACTCTAGCACTATGTTACACACCAACCTATATGAGGGCATACATACTGTCAGCTGCCTGGCTGCCATGATTAGCCACATACCCATACACTCAGACCACCTTTTGAACTATACACATGGCTCTAGCATATTCCATGTTGTTGTGCAGGACCTGTGATGCAGTAGCCTGGATTGCATGGAAACACATGTAGGAACTGTCAGGTCTTGTAGCCCATGCAGGTATGTCCCAAGGCCTAGGTAGCATTCTGCCATTGGCCAGAATGATACTGCAGTACAGGGACAAAAGGATTGTATTCCACAATTGTCTAATGTAGTGGTGCAAGTCAAAGGGTATCCAGTATATGTCTGCCTGGGATAACATGGTTGACAGACCATGATGCTTTGCCAGAAAGGGCCTGCATCTTTCACCCCTGGGAATCTGGATACTGCCTAGGGCTCATGCTTCCCCTATAGTGCCTTCATCATGCACAGTTCAAGTGAAGGTCCACTGCTGTTACAGGGACAGCCAAGCAATTAACTTCGAGTCTCGCTACACAATGATACATGTCAGAAACACTATACAGACACACATATGTCAATCCCTAACATGAAGAACATATCTGTGTAGTGGCTGAGACATGTTTCAATGCTCCGGAGAGCACACCTGCATGACCATGTTATAACACATACCTCACCTCTTGCCCATTATCCTTTATTGGAACACATGGGCTGCAGGTGTGTCCATATTCCTGAAGGATATGTACACCCCCACGCTAGTTGCACTTGCATAACTTCAGATGCATTATGCTGAGCAACTACCTTTGTGCCAAAGTGGAATTCAAATTGCACCTTGTGACAGATCACCCACCATGCCACGGATTTTCCAACTGTCATAATGTGCTGTAATGGGGAAGATTAGGTCTGGGACAGAAAACCATAATAATGGCTACTCTCAACTATTCCATTATGAACTAGGAAGACTCCTCATGTACCAACAGCTGCGCTCAATGCATGTTGGATTCCATCAACCCCAATGACCTGGATCACAGTAGTCATACAAACAGGGCTAACAGTATGCTACACATAGTCAATCTCCAATGCCAATGTTATGTTTCCTAAGAGCAAAGTGGTGACTGTCATGGCACCCATGCAGATGGACAATGCATGTGCAAATGCTGAATCCTACACAAATGAACCTTAAGCAGTCACATAGGTGCAGTGATTGTGCCATTGAAACAGAACCAAGAGTCAACCAAACACAAACAAGAAGGCAAACTGGTGGCACCATGCTTTAAACTGTACCACAGAAGGTAGTAACTGTTGCAAGAGTGAACACATATGAGTGTAGGTGATACCTGGTTAGCCTCAGCAAGATGCAGATACACCATATAAAACCACACAAAGCTACTGTGAAACTAATCAGCCACATATTATGAGGCCAAGCACAAAGCATTCTATAGCTGTGTCATTAATTGTAAAGGCAATGACAAGACCTGCCATGCTGCACAGCACTATGGCATGGGAAGCACTGCACCTACAGAAATAGCACCTGTTCATCCCGATAAGGTTTTGGAAAACCTAAACACACTCCCACCCCCAACAGGTACACTTAGTTATATATCCATGTACACTACAGGGCCCCTGTAATAACAACTATGCAGGTACAAGCTGCACTCTCTAAAGCCATACATACAGCTTTCATGGGACCTGTCAAGATCCCAGGGTGTATCCTACACAAATGTAAGAACAATCAGCTATCCACATACACATCACGTTCAATCATAGCTCCATGTCCGGCTGTGTACACACCGAATGGTGCACAGCAACAGTTATCACTCTCCACAAAGGGGGAGATACCATTGATAATGGGAAATAGTGCACAACCACCCTGCTGAGCCTGGTCTGTAAAGCCATGAACTGTGATCAACATATTTGATGTAGTCAGTACAGATGTAGATGACACTAGGGTTGATTCACACTGCATATCATGACCTTGCCAGGTCGTAGGACACCATCACCCATATTGTGTTCCAGCTACCTTCAGTAAACTAGGTGTATATTCCTATGTCACAGGAGTGGTTGGCAACTGGACTGCTGGCAGAACCAACACTACAGAAGGTGTCTGACTAATACACACACATCAAACCAGAGCCAGCCACAGTAATACAAGGTTCATTCCTGGTACTCCCGCTCTTTGTTATCTATATCACACAGACTAACACAGAAGGCATCTACCTATTGATGTTTGCAAATGACTATGAACTGGGAGCAATAGTTGACTCAATGCGTGCTGCATTCAACATACAGAGGAGCCTTTGTGTGTCAGATGTGTGGTGTGTGACATATGACCACAATCTGACAGTTACATATTGCATTGTCATCCGCTATGTTAAAAAACTTGTACCCATGAACTAACACCTAGGCAGCGGTCAACATAATGGCAGCTGTGTGCTTATCGGATGCAGCTGGACAGTAGTCTTTCCTTTGAAAGTTACTTCACCACACCAGTCATGACAGGGTGCCATCCATGAATATAGAGATAATTGTTCAGCCATACTCAACACTCATGTGACCCATAATATATCACAAATTTCCTTTAAGGGTTAATGCCCATGTGTAGATGGCCTACACTGCCCTTCCCAGTCCCTAGCTCCACTATGTAGCATGCAGCCTACCCTGAATAAAGCCATGTCCAACCCAGAGATGTTGGACATGCTACACTCAACACATAACACATCCTGATTCCAAATAAACACATACTTCATGGACATCCACCTTTCTAGTACAAGGATCATAACATGCCTGACAGATCTCTGTCCCATACACTTAAAATACTCTTGCCATACTATGCATCCCTGTCCAGTGACGCTGCACATCGCCCCTCTCTGTGACATGGTGTGATGACCGCATGCCAAATTTATCAGTAACCCTGTGGATCAGTTTTGTGGCACTGCTTGAACTGGCCACTGAAACTTACCTGTCTGTTGCCTACAGCTAGGTAACCTGTCTGCCTAGGCAAATAAATAGCCCAGGGCATATAGCCTACTAGTTCACTATGACCATACATGTTATAGTTGATATCCAACCCTGAAAATACGATCAGGCTAGCTATTGTCCCATGTGTTACACATGTGCAACACAGGCAAAACATGGCAGGATGCTACACAGCTGTACAGTGCCATGTAGATGTATATGGCAAAACACATACATGCTTGCAAGTCTGCAGAGTCCCAGGTCATGTCCCTAATGGCTATCTATGACTATATATGTGACATATTCACAGCATTAAGGTCAATTGCATTAATGTGAACACATTCAAGCATGTGCTGATAGATAAAGACACCAGTACAGGCAAACAGATATGCCCACATCAAGACAACATCCACATGGAGTATGAGCAATGTCATCACATGACACACACATATATGGCAATAACATCATATCACCAGTAAGTGTCAAATGTGTGTGACTTAAACATGTCAGTGGTGTTAGTATCATGTAGATTTGCAAAGACTTATTTGTAATCTTAATAAATGTGATACATGTGTGTTCAGCTGTACTTCTGTACTTCTCTGTGAGTTACAATAACCTGTCTCCATCATTATGTCTTCCAGGTATGCCACGTAGCAGGCTGCCAGTGTACACCCACTTAGAGGATGAGGTCCTCATCCCATACCTCCTCGACAACCATACAACACTCTTCAGCCATGTGCCACAGGATGCACAGCAGCGGGATGCCCTGTGGGAGGAACTCCACAGGAGGGTTAATGATGTTGGCGGTCACAATCACACCTATCAGCAGGTGTGCCGACACTGCACTGACCACATAAGATTGGCGAAACAGCATGCTAATGCAATCGCCAGGGAACAAGGTGCAACAGGTGGGGAGCCACTCACCCAGCCCCCACTCACATGTACCGAGGAGCTTCTGGCCAACCTGGGGACACCTGCAGACCTCCATCCACAAGCTTTAGCTGGTTTTGTGGAGTTGGGTGTCTCTCAACCACCGAGCCTGAAGTTGCCTGGTAAGTCAGTACTGCGCATATAACACAACTATATTTCACATAGTTACATGTGTTACTTTACAATATGTAATGTAACATCATATGCAAGGCATGTATGCACACATGCCACATACTATAGTCTGCTACTCTATGTATGCACGGATGTGCATACTCCATAGTATAGTGCATTGTACTGGCTTATGTGCTAACATGGACATTGCACCCTGTAGCTATCACACAGGTGTGGATAATGATCTTACTGCTCTGACACTCCTGTTTAGGTACCTCTGGCATTTTGCAGTGACAGCAGCCTGTGTCAGGTGAGATTGTTATTATTTATCAGGCTTGATAATGCACAGGTCATATTAATTGCATGCTATCTGCCATAACACATGTACACATAATGTATGGTGGTCCTGTTAATAGACACTGGTCAGACCTGCAATGCATCACAGTGGTTACCCATGTGAAACAATTGAAGACGATATGAAACACTTACACTAAACCTTCCAAACTGTCATTGCCAGATGTGTGGACAACTGTGTATACAATGGTGGAGGTTTGTTTCACTGTAGGGACAGGTACTACATATCAGCATTACACATGTTGGGAATACAAACAGTACTGTACAGAGAGCATATGTGTGCATATACTCTAAATGTGTTGGAGCTGGAGTATGACTGGCCCACAGGATACACCCTTGTGGATTATACCCTTGCTATGAATGTCACACAATGTCATGTGCTATCTGACATGTCCATGACATGTAGTGGGCTGACTGCAACACTGCTCAACTATCCTGCAAAACATGATGCCTCACATCCCATAAATACCACCCTTTGTCTGCATAACCCTGTCCTCAGTGGAGCATATGACATCTATGAGTGTATGTCATACAGGATAACACTGACATGTGAAATAGATGGTCATCACAACCATTGGACAGAACATGTGTACACATGGTCATGGAAGATGGCCAGAGATATGAAGCAACACACACAGTAGAAGTGATGTACATGTGTGTACACCCTGTTGTACATTGGCTTGACACAATACAACTATGGCCTTTGTGTAATGATGATATTGCAGATGTGAAACACTAAACATCATACAGGACTGTGCACAGCTTGTGTAGGCATAACATGAAACTACCACATAACATGTCTTGAACATCTTGAGTGTGTCACAACATGACATAATTCACCAATACAGTATCCAAATACATACATGTGTTGCACAATATACACATACAACCACATCAGGCCACAGATACAGCACATTCACCTTGCTGGTGTCAGACATCACTGTCATGCCTGCTCCTCATGTGTGTGAGGTACAAAGATGGCATGTGGAACATAGAGTACTACTAAATTAGCTATGTGTGGGCATTGTTGCCAGACATCAGTAATATGGTTGCAGATGTGCAGGGATGTCATCCTTATACTCTTCTGTGGCCTGTTGCATCAGCTGAAGGCCCATGTTAGTATAACACGTCCCTGCATTGGAACACCATTACCGTACTGTAGATTGAAAAGGACACCACTGTGTTACACATGTATGCATGTCATTCAACAAATCAGCAGAAGACATGTCATACTACATGTGATTGGCAAGGTCATATGCCACACATCAGGCTGGTGTACTGTAAACCTGTGCTGGTCTGTGGCACCATTGCAAAGTAGGGACAGCCATGTCAAACATTTGTGTACAGCCACATGCACAATGTCTGTAGACTCAGCTCAGGAGTAGATGGAATAATGTTGAACAGACATGCACTGCTTTGGGGGAGATATGTAATCTAGGGCTCAGGCAAACATAGTATTCAGTCGACATACCCTTCTGCTCATGCCCTCACACATAGGGACGGTAGCCAACACAAAGCATCAGTGGTAGATGACCAAAGGTCAGCGATGGTCTGTTAACATGTGGTATATGTTGCACACACCATAGCAGTGTGATGCAATGGTGCAAAGTGCATGTATTGTGTTGCAGGTATGGAGCATAGGCTACTAGCACAAATGGTGCAATACAGGTATGTATACTAAGCACCACTATAATTGTGTAAGGTGCATGTCATCTGCTATAACACATCCATGCTGTTGTGTGCAACTTAGGGATGTATGATAACTACCACTACAATTGTCTAAGCGGAATGCCATCTGCCATATCACCTGCATGTAGCATGTGTCTGTGTGTGTCTGTGTGTGTCAGTGTGTGTCAGTGTGTATCTGGGTGTGTCAGTGTGTGTCAGTGTGTGTCACTGTGTGTCTGTGTGTGTCAGTTTGTGTCGGTGTGTGTCTGTGTGGTATAACTTGTAATGCGCAGTTCTTGTCTTCCCCTCACAGGTGTTGATGTAGGTACGTTGCTCTCCTGCAGTCCACCTGATGTTAGTGTCCCCACAGACTCTAGCAGTGATGATGATAGTATGATTGAAACACAGGCAGGATTGTCAGGGGCTGAATCTGTGCCATTGGTTGCCATTCTACCTGTATCACCATCATCCTCACACACACTTCCCCTGCCTACACATACCCCATCACAACTGGCCATAGAGGAAGGACAGTTGGTGGGTGGTAGCATGGAACAGGGAAGTGTGGAGACTATGGAAGGTTTGCCTGCACACCATGATCCCAGCCAACTGTCTGGTGATGTCCCCCACAGGCATGTGCCAAGTGCTGCTCATAGGAGGACAACTGGCCAGCATGCTCCTGCGAGACAAAGCACATCAGCTGGAGTCACTAGACACATGTTTTGGGCTGTAAAGGGGGCACAGGCACATGCTGAATGGCACAGCAGAAAAGGTCTGAGGCTTCAGAGGGCTGCTGTCCGTTCATTTTCTGACAACATCCAGGCAATTGCAAATGCTCACCATCATCTTGCAGATGATTTGGATAGACGATTGGGTGACATGGTGGGAGTCCTTGACCATGGCATGTCAATCCTCAAGTGTGTAATGTCCATGCTGGAACATCTGGTGGAAGTGAGGCATCGGGCACGTGGACGTAGGTCAGCTACATCACCCGTTGAAGGTCTATGTGAACATGATATTGCACATGCCCACTCCCATAGTGGTGATAGGTGATAGCAGCAGCAGTGCAGCTGGTGCTGTGCAGTCCACACCAGGACACAGCAGGCCACATGCATGTGGTCCTGGATGGTCTCAACAGGGACATGATTCCAGTGGACATATGTCATCAGATAGTACCCAATCTGGACTTCTGCCTGGTAGTGCCCATGCAACCCCTGGCAGGTGCAGGTCACATGGCCATGGCCAGACACCGTGAACTGTAAAACCTGCCTTGTACAGTCTGCAGCTATCAATAATACCCCTGTGTAGGCCAGACACATGCCAGACCTATGTGCATACACACACACACACACACACACACACACACACACACACACACACACACACACACACGCACACACACCAGAAACAAATGTAGGGCACCTCAACACACACACGCATAACATCCACATGCACCCAATGATATCACAGGCCCTAACACACACACATGATGTCATCCAAGGTGCAGCCTAGACCTCTGGCAAACATTATCACCCTGTGCATATGATGATGCCTGTGCCGCATCCCTGTCTTCCATACCATCGGTGCCGGGACATTCTGACATGCTCACATGGTCTGATGCACAGAGTGAACATACTAGGTAGACAATTGCAGATGAATATTGTTGAGTAGTGTTGACAGGCAGCAGACATGCCATGTATTACAGTTTTAGAATGCATTTTGTACGTTTGACAGTATGTATCATGTGTAACAACACTAACAGCATGTTGATCTTGATGTTCTGCCTTCCTCTTTCAGGTGTAGTTGCATATGTCGGGGGATGTCAGTGTTTGCGGTTAGTGTCCCATATGTACAGGTTGACTACTCACAGGCCTGTATGACAATACCTGCATGCACTTTGTAGCTTCCACATCACAGTTATAATCTCCATTGTTTCAATTATGTTTACTGTTCTATTGATCCAAGAGCATGATAGCTGTGTAGTAAGCTACTGTGTTCAGAGCCGTCCCATCCATAGTGGGTGACATCACAGGTATAGTTACTTGGAGCGGGGAGGAGGTAAAAGAGTGGTATAGCAGATGACAAGGGTAAAGGCCAGTGGAAATACTGACTTCTCATTGGGAAGCAGTAATACCCACTGCCATGACAGCATGCAAACACAGACACACCCACACACACAGGGATTCACAGACACAGTAACACACACACACACACACACACACACACACACACACACACACACACACACACACACACACACACACACACACACACACACACACACACAGTTGCCAGTGTTCAGATGAGAACCCCTGCCTATGTGCATATCATCATTATAGTACTACACAATTACAAGATGCGCCACAGAGATTACACATGTACAGGTAGTTGGAATGGCCTAAGATCGAGGACATCGACAGGGATACTACAGTGCAATGAGTGTATGTGGGGAGGGAGGTTCATCAGTAGGCTGTGTAACAACAAGTCGCACCCCAGGCAGTACATGTTAACAGACGGTTATTGATGATATCAACAGGGATACTAGATTGCATTGAGTGGATGGGTGCAGGGGGCATTAACATTTCACTATGGTACAACACAGCGTCACTCCATGGACCGGACAGCCATAGACACAGACAGCCACACACACACACACACACACACACACACACACACACACACACTGTGGCATTCACAAAGATATACACCTATGTCACAAACATACAGACACTTGACATGTGTGAGGTTCAACCACCTGCATATGCCTTTCTTTTTACACTTCACTCTGTACTGATGTCAATAACAGTGTTCTGGAGAGTGAAAGCATGTGGGATGTATTCCCAACCATATGTGTCATATATGGACACACACACACCCAAACATGCCAGTACTGTGAATCAAGCACCTGCCTATCTCATGATAGATATTACAGATGTACAGCACTATCGCATTTGCTACAAAGCTTACTGACTCTTTCCTTTGTCAACTGTGCTGATATATGCACAATATATGCACAGGGGAGGTATTACTGTTACAGGTGTCAAGAGGTTTGCCTTCAGTGTCACCCTTACTGCATTCTACATTGTCTGTCTTCCACTTCAATTGCCTTCAGTGTCACCCTTACTGCATTCTACATTGTCTGTCTTTCACATCAATTAACAAAACCAGACCTTAGCGGTTATACAGGTTATTGTAGGAATGGTTGTAACACACCAGTGAGATGTCCTCAGTAATCATTCATCTGCAAAGTAGCCCCACCACTTAGTAGTCATGTCCAAACATTTGTCCATACCTCATGTACAGCTTTCTGTACTTTGACCATATCACCATATACAGTTGACAGTGTTGAGGCTGTATTGCAACAGCATGATGTACTAAGACAACAGTCACATTCAAACATCAGACACAGCACACATATGGAATCTACACAAACATCAATACATGTACACATATGCGGTTTACATCAGTAAGTGCACTAGCAGGTCAAGAGGATACATTCCACACCTTCCCCATGTCATGTGTGAAACATAGCTGAGCATTACACCATAATGGATGTTGTATACATGTACTGGTAGGACACAACCACCTTCATCGAGTAGCCAAGTGTACATATATGACAACAGCACATATCAGCAAGACACACACAGCATTATTCCATGTCATGCTCCTACAAACTGTTACTTGACAGTGCCCTGGTGAACCCAGGGTACTGTAATGGTCAACAGTGAGCACATCATATTTGCCACACACACCTCATGTTTACTGGAAGAGTGCCAGCAATGTGCTCTGTTAGTCTAGGCAGAACACTCAATCATGCATGTGTGAGGTCTGTGGCTTGTAAACATCTCACCCTAGCACGTACTGGCTATTGTGGTACTAAGGCTAATGTCCGGACAGCACACATCATGCAAGGCTTGCAACTGTTGACATGGGGTATATGAATGAGCTGTGGCCACACATGGCTGTACATGTCATGAACATATCACCTGTGACTACTCAGGAACATACAGAGCAGAGCTGGATTTCCCTGAGTCTGTCAATACAGGCCTTGTGTAGGTCCTATGATCCTGTTATTTGGGTATGTTTGTAGGGATTGCATTAGATGGACATGTCTAATGACATACATGCCACATGGGCTGTTGCATGATATGATAGGTGTCATGGGTGACCAGTAGAGAGAGAATATTACCTCTGTTAACATAGATATCAAACCTTATGTACTGTTAGCATGCTATCTGCCATGTGCATGTGTGTAATGACTGTAGCCACCTATATGTAGAAAGGATAACAAAAGCTATGGTAATGTCATGTATGTTGCATGAGTGTGGGATGTACATATCCAGTTAGGTCATATCCAACCATGAGGGTGTTGTTTACTGGTGTAGAGCAACAGTTGACTGTGTTAATGCTGACAACATCTGAGGGACCCTGGTATGTGTACAACTGAGCTGGTTACAGTGGTATTACTGCACTGCATAACACATTATGCAGCTGTGTCTGTACATGAGTACTTTGCACCGTTGATGTAGGCCTAGGTACAGTCCACCAATTGAAGGTTATCTGATGGTCTACCATACTATGTCATACCACATATGGATGTGTGTTGGTAGTCTGGGGTCAAGGTGGTGGATGTATATGAGGATACAACCTAGAATGCAGTCTTTGCCACTGTCACCTATACCTGACTCATCTGTGATGAGTTATGTCGGAGTAGT
>NC_056726.1:1375042298-1375044798 GCF_019279795.1 Protopterus annectens | reverse complement strand
CCCACACACTCTCTAGTGGATGTGGAGTTGTACACCCACTCAGCAGCAGCTTCTGTTTTGTAAGTGATGGTCATAATCAGGTGATGGCCTCTGTACCCATTGCAGTCCTCCTCTAGCTGATTGCATGTGGAACAGCTGTGGTGATGTTCCCATAGCCAATCTCATGGAAACACAGTACAACATCTAGGAACATCATGTTGGTGTTTGCCCATGACAGTCGCTGTGAGTGGAACCTGCCTCTGGTGTTTGGTAAACAGCATCACAGATGACATTTGGATATTCCTCAAACAACATACACAGTGGAAAATAGCCTAAAGACAGGAGGGTGATGTGCCAGACATGACTACAGCATCTAAGTGTACCTATGCTTCATTGAGACTACTGCCAGTGTAACAAGTTGTGTGTGATAATGGCTATTCTGCATGTTTTAAAATGGACAAGACAGTGCTCTGTTTGTGAGGAAACCCCCATCTATAGGGCCATCTGTGGACTAGTCAGTGTGTTGAATCATTTGTTTCCTGTGTTACTCACTGAACACACATCTGTGAACTGCAGAAGCATAGTGTGAGGATTGCAGTCAGTACATGGTGATAGTGATGAGAGTTGCTGCCATCGCTTACCTGACTGGACATCTGTCACATGAAACAGTGGTATGACAGTCACTGTCTAAGGTTCTCACAGTGACATGCCAATAATGGGCCACTGTTCATGGCTGCAGTCACAAGTCTTCTGCAGTTTGTACAGATGTCATGCAGTATATATGCATGTGTTGTCCTCCCTCTGCAAATGTATACCACCTGTTGTGTTGGGTTGATGGTCATATCTATGAATGCTGTTATAAGTAATCCTGAATGCTGTTGACTATTACTAAGCCATATCTGTGTTAAAACTGCAACACCATAGGCTGTATGGGTTTGGAGGTCCTGGCAGAATCTCCTGTCCCACTTCAGCTGGCCATGGCACTGGACACCAGCACATCTGGGGCCCAGCCTTGGACCTCCACCTCTGTTGGCTCTGCACCAACTTCTGGTGGAACTGCCACTGAGGATGGGACATGTGCCCCCTGGGAGCAGGTCCAGACAGGAACTTGTCCGCTGTCATATAGTCCTGGACGTGGTGCGTAGGGGGCTCAATAAGGGGTTTTGAGGCCAGATATGCCAGCTCGAGGGCAGTGTCACATTTAGAGGCTGATTCTGCCCTTCCTAGACAACCCCCAGCACAGCCACCTTTGCGGCTGTTTTGGTGCAGTGGTGGCTGCCCATGGCAGGGGACCTCCGTCCCACTGTTTCCATCTGGGGGCTCATGGGCTTGTGACTGCCGAACACCCCTCCCTGTCCAAGGTGTACCCCCCCCACATTCGTCATATATCGACCCTGTATGCCATCTTGTCTGTCATCCTACCCAACCTATCCTCCACGAGCATACCTACTCTCCTTCACCCACATCCCACTCTCACCCTATGGAAACAAAAGGCCAATCTGTTCCTAGAACAACATTTTCCCCCATACATAGCTGTCCATTTCACACACATGTCCACTGGACACATGGAACCTTTTTAATTTGCATCACAGCATACTCCAGTTGTCCTCACCCCTGTCTCTCAGGCACACGATCCTGGTATGCACATGACTCCTAAAGGTTCCAGGTACACGTGATGCAGATGACCCCATTGTACACAACACACTACCAGTCCCTCTATGGTTACCCCATTTACCTTTTTCATGATGATGATGTTGCACACAGCACCTTGCAAGCGTATTGTTCTCACATAATGATTGGACAGGAACTGCTGTGTTAATGTAAACAAAATGCACAGAGTGATGTATTTGGCCAATGTACAAATGTTTGCGTGTTTAATGACACATATCTGTCTGAGGGAGTCTTGATATTACATAGGACAACACCACTATATAATACAGGCATTGCTGGTGTTTCCCTTTTCATTCATTTTTAATGCTTTGTTGTCACATGGGATGTTCTTGATATATCTATATATATATGTATGTAACTATATCTGGACATAAACACACACACATATATCTACATGATGGAATACATTTCCTATACTGTTGAATGACTGTGCTGGATATGTTTGTGATAACATCCGATGTCTGTATATCTTCCATATTTTAGTGGTAAATCACATTAGCTGCGGTGTGCAGGGTCCTGGTTTCGAGCCATGTAGAGGCCATTTATTTTGTTGCTGGGCAGAACAAGGCCATTGGATATGGAGTGATTAAGGCACAGTAAAGCAGTTGTGAGAAGGTGTGCGTGGGTTTGCCTCTACATTCCTACACCAGTGTGATACTCACATACCAGCGGCATACCAGCAGCCAAACAGGCTTTCACCTGCTTGGTCCCATACTTGCAAATGCACTGCATTTGGTGTTTGCATCTGACACTCACACCCCTGGGTGGGAGTGATGACTATGATATTACCTTGTGATGCCTATTACATCCACCGGGAATGGCTGCCCATTAGGCGAAAGCATGCCGTTCG